>NC_056729.1:750704963-750729963 GCF_019279795.1 Protopterus annectens
TAGCTTAGCTCTTCTTAATTTCAAAATACTATTTATACTGATTGTGTCATTTAACCCTGGGGGTTTGGAGGCATTTAATTTCAACTGCCATAGCAGTTCTCTATATTCCAACGACGCTTCCCAATCACCCCCTCTTGGGTTGTGTTTGACTTGTTCCAAAACTAAGAACTTCAGCTTCATTGTTTTACAAGTAAGAGAATGTTTGAAGAATGCATTAGTTTCTTTTTTCTTGTTGACGTCATATATATGTTCATAAATTATTTTATTCAAATTCCTTTCAGTTTTACCAACATAAAAGGAAAAACAAACCTGACAGTACCCAAGATACACTACCCCCTTGGTGGTGCATGTAAAATGTCCTGCCGTATTTAAGTATAAACCTCTAGATTTCAAAAATAGTCCTTTGCTATTAGCAATGTAGGGGCACTGACTACATGATGTACATTTGTACGTACCTTGGCTCAACTGTGTAGTGCTGCTAATACCTAAACCTTCCCTTTCAAACAAATCTTTCAAATTCATGTCCCTTTTTCTTGTGAATTGGGGTTTCATCCCAACAATGTCCTTAATCTCTTCGTTCATAGCCAAGATTGGCCAGTACTTCTTTATAATGTCCTCCACTTTTTGACTGTCCGCATTGAATGTGTGTATGAATGGTTTCCCTTGGTTGGTCCTGTTGTCAATTTCCATATTAGTTGGAACTTGGCCATTAATGTCGCCTAACAGTGGGTAGTAAGTGCCATCTCTTTTTACAATAATTTCAGCAACAAGTTTGTCGAATAGTTGCATTGGATAACCTCTCTCCTTGAATAATGTTCTTAAAAACAGTACCTCTTTCTTGAACAAACCATCCTGACTACACATTCTGGACGCTCTTATTAGTTGTCCCTTCATAATTCCCTTTTTCTGAAAAAAAGGGTGACAACTGTCAAAGTGGAGGAACATTTTGGAATAACTGTCTTTCCTGTATATGCTAGAATGAAAACAGCCTTCATCATAATCTTTTTCCAGTTTTACATCTAAATAATTCATTTGATCTGTTTCTATAGTGTAGGTAAACCTCAAAAATGCTGTGGTGTTGTTTATGTAACTCATAAAACTTTCAAATTCCTTCCTGTCCCCTCTCCATAGAATACATATATCATCCAGGTACCGTCGATAGTGCAATATGCACCTGGGCCAGTCAGTTTCAAATATGTATTTATTCTCCCAAAATGACAGCACAACGTTCGCATACGCTGAAGCACATGGAGTGCCCATGGCTACTCCCCTTCTTTGTTTAAATAATTCTCCATTAAAGAAGATAAAATTGTTATTTAGGATCACTTCCATAAATTCCACCAAAAGTCCTGTGATATTATTGCTTAGCCCTGCCTTAGTGACTAGTAATTCATTGAACCACTCAAGTCCTATATCATGTGGAATGCTTGGGAATAATTCAATGACATCAATGGATATCATGTATTGGGTTTCTAGAAAAAATTTGTTTTTTATACTTCTCAAAAACTCCCATGAATCCTTACACAAGTATTCTAGTTTGGTTACAAAGCTCTTTAATGTAGTGTCCACAAATTTACCTAGTGATTCTGTTATTCCCTTTGCCCCCGCTACAATTAGTCTAAATTGTAGTGGGCTCAGTCCCTTGTGGACCTTCGGTATCCCAAACATTACAGGTGTGAGTGGTTTCTGGACGAATAAGTAGTTAAATAATTGTTCATTAATAACCCCCTGCAGGAGGTGGTCTTCTAACCTGTACTTGATCTTAGCGTATGCAATGTTTCTTTCATTTATCGATGCCTCTCTGTATTGATCTGAGTTTTGTAAAAGTGTGCAAATGTTGGCTTCGTAATCTTGTTTGTACATTAAAACAACCCCACCCCCTTTGTCCGTTTTCATAACCCTGATGCTTTCCTTCTTTAGCTTGTCTATTAGTAACACGGATTCATTGGGGAGGTTACTTTTGTGTTTATCTCTGTTGTTTCTGTATAAACTTCTAATTTCTAATTCTGTCATTTCTTCGAATATCTTTAAAGGGTTAGTATATAGTTGGATGAACTAGTTTTAAAACAGCAAAATTTCTTTAACTGTATATGCAATAATCACACAATTATTCAATTATCTTTAATGAGTTTGTAGTCACAAGTGCTATAAAAGCAAAGTAAAAAAGATGGGTGTGTATCTTGACAAAGCCTGGGAGGTCCTGGGTGAAAGCGCTTGATGTAGATGTAATATTGGATCTATTTCTTGTGCCGACGAATCTTTGGATTTTATTGTCGAAATAAAGCTGTGTTTTTTCTACCTTGGTTCCAAGCCGTGACTTCTTAACTTTTCTTGTGTAACAGTAACAGGTTTTTTGTCCAGTTCAAAGTTTTTAACCAATTTACAGTGTGTCAGATGAATCCAGGACGCTCGGTCTGCGATCTTGACTGCAGTGGGTGTTGACAGTAGCACTTGGTATGGCCCTTCCCACTTCGGTGATGTCCAATTTTTTCTCTTGATGACTTTCACCCAGACCCACATGCCTGGGACTACTGCTGCTTCTGATGGTCTGGTTTGTTCTTTATCTGAAATAGAATTTAACTGCAAAAGTTGTTTATTACTTAAAAGTCATCTAATATATTCTGCGAGTGAACTGTCGGCCTCCTGGTCTGCAGGCATGAGAGGTTTCCACTGAGGTATATAGTATGCCCTCCCAAATAATTTTTCAAAAGGAGTTAACCCCTTTGCATTCTGAACAGTTCTCATGCTCAACAATGCCAGAGGCAGGCAGTGCACCCAGTTCTTTTGTGTCTCACTAATCAATTTCCTAAGTTTATTTTTCAAAACCCCATTATGCCTCTCTACTAGTCCTGTGTATTGTGGGTGGTATGCACAATGGTTCTTTAAGGAAATTCCGAAATATCGGCTCAACTGTTGTATAGTTTGATTTACAAAGTGTGTGCCATTGTCACTGTAGATCTTTTCCGGTATGCCAAATCTAGGAATAATTTCTTTAACAAGGACTTTTGCAACAGTAGCTGCATCTGGATTTTTGGTTGGAAAAGCTTCCACCCATTTGGAAACATATTTATAATGACAAGACAATACTTCTTATTTTCGCATTTGTTCAGCTCTATGAAATCCATACAGATAGTATGGAACGAGTATGGTGGTGCAGGGAAACTCCCTTGTTTAGGCTTCAATGCCCCTTGTGCATGATGCTTGTTACAAACATGGCATGCCGCACAAAGATTTTTTGTGTAGTTTGTAAATCCATATGCTGTGAACACTCGGTTCACTAACTGTACCATCCCCCCTGTTGAGACATGGCACTGCCCATGGCTCAACAAAGCTGCATATCTAAACAAATTAGACGGCAAAATCGGTTTTCCTTCTTTGGAGATGTACAACCCTTTCTCAAGAATTGCTTCTCGTTTTATCCATTTCTCTTTTTCTACTTTCGTAGTAAGTGTCTGCATTGTTTTCAACATTTCTAAATCTAAAATCTCAGAAGGTTGTAATTCCTCACTCAAAAAAAATATTTCTGAAGCTGAAGCTGCCTGCTTTGCAGCTGTATCAGCTCTTGCATTGCCTTTTGAAATCCTATCCTGTTGTTTGGTATGAGCTACACATTTACAAATAGCCACTTTCTGAGGTAACTGAACAGATTCTAACAAATCTAAAATAAACTGCGCATGATTAATCGGTTTACCAGTAGATGTTATCATTCCTCTATTTTTCCACTGCTGCGCAAAAACATGTACAGTAGAAAAAGCGTACTGGCTGTCAGTAAAAATGTTTACACATTTATCCTTTGCCAAGGTACATGCCTTTGTCAAGGCAATCAATTCTGCTGCTTGTGCAGATAAGTTGTGTGGTAAAGACTTTGCTTCTAAAATCTCAGTATCAGAAACTACTGCATACCCCACTAGGTTCTGCCCTGTAGGACCCCTTCTGCATGAGCTGTCCACATAATATGTCACCTTAGCATCATCCAAGGGAACATCCATTAGATCTTTTCTAGGCAGTGTCTTTTGCTCAATCTCCTGCAGGCAGCTGTGTGGCGTGCCATCCGTAGGGGTCGGGAGCAAGGTAGATGGATTCAAAGTTGTACATCATTCAATTGTCATATGAGGTTGGCTCAACAGTATAGTCATACAGGAAAGATGTCTAGCAGGAGAAAGATATGCTACTTTTTCTTGCAGTAAAATAATCGCGAATGCATGAGGCACTCTCAATGTGAGAGGGTGGAACAACACTACTGAGGCCGAAGCCTGTACTGCCATTGCAGCTGTGACTACTGCTTGTACACAGTGGGGCAGGGATCGCGCCACTGGGTCCAGCTGTGATGAATAGTAAGCTATGGGGCGTTGCTTGTCCCCATGTTGCTGTGTTAACACTGATGTCATATAACCTTGCTTACAATCTACAGTTTGGAAAAAACGTTTATGATAGTTTGGTAATCCTAAAACTAATGAGGATGCTATCAATTGTTTTAGTTTGCAGAAAGCTGATTCTGCTTCTGGTGTCCATTGTAATAAATCTTGTGCTGCCATAGTCTTCTTGTATATCAAGTTGGTGAGTGGAGCAGACTCCAAGGCATAGTTTGGAATCCAACTCTGACAGAAATTAGTCGTACCCAGGAAGGACACCATTTCCTTCTTGGCAGTCGGTTTGGGTGTTTGTAAAATTGCTATTTTCCTATCTTCATCTAATGTTCTGCCTTCTTTGGATATTACATATCCCAGGTATTTAACCTGCTTTCTCCAAAGCTGCAACTTGTTTTTGTTTACTTTATGTCCTTGAGTGGCTAAAAATTGTAGTAATGCTATGGTATCTTCTCTGCATTCTTGTTGGGTGGGGGCTGCCAGCAGGATGTCATCTACATAAAGTAAAATCTGACTGCCTCTTAGTGGGCTAAATCCCGCCAAGTTGCTTGCCATCTCTTGTGCGAATATTGTTGGGCTTTCACAATACCCCTGTGGTAGTCGCGTGCATGTATACCTTTTCCCCTGAAATGTGAATGCAAACCTACGCTGGCTGTCAGGGTGTATCGGTACCGAAAATAATGCATTGCTAATATCTATCACAGAAAATACTTCTGTTGAGGCTTCAAATCATTCAATAGGGTGTGTGGATCTGGCACCGTAGGTGCTCTAGGTATTACTGCGTCATTTACAGCTTGTAAATCTTGGACCATACGCCATTCTCCATTTGCTTTCCTGACAGGAAATAAGGGTGTGTTACATGGTGAATCAGGAGATTCTACCAGTACTCTTTCCTTAAGTAAAGCTGCTATTATAGGTTTGATTCCTACTTCTGCATCTTTCCTTAAGGGATACTGTCTCTTTTGTGGTCTAAATGCTGATTTTGGCATAATAGTAACTGGTCCCGCTGTACGAATTAGTCCTATATCTGATTTCCCTGTTGACCAGAGAGTTTCTGGTTTGCTCCTTAAGGCATTTTCTTCCTCTTCTAGTAAGAGTGCTAATCAGCTGTCCTCGCTAGACTGCAAGTGTACAGCTGGGTGTGTCTGTGTTATCCAATTTAACTTCTGCTTCTGTACTCCCTGTTCTGACAATTCTAACTCCGTCTGTTTTTTCCACTTTGTGACTTTTTCTCCTAGGTCTGCCCATTTCACATTCTTGTCCTTAGTCAAACTAACATGTGGTAATCAATTAGATTTATAGAGTGCAAAGAATTCCTGGGGCAAAGAACAACTAATTACACTGTTCCCTTCTGTGTCCTAGTATAGATTACGTAATGCTAATCTGTTTGCATGGTTTTTAAACAGTTCTTGCTCATATTCCTTATCAGGTCCTGGTGTGCTACAATAATACAGAGTACAGAGCAACAAATGCTGTTTATCAGTGTCAAGGGAGGGGGACTTACTGATGGCTACGTTCATCAGCTCTTCGGTTACTGCCCCTGGGCAAGTTGTGACCAAGTCCTGGCTGTACCAATAAAATGTTTCGCCCTCCGGTCGCACCACAAAAGTATCCATTTGTCGCTGTGCTTCCATACCCTGCATAGTTGGAACTACTGCTATGCTAAATATCTGCATAAGATCTCTGCCCAAAAGGTTTACCGGGCATTTTGCAGAAACAACAATTTTGCTTTTCTGGGTCATCCCTGAAACAGGGTCAGTTATTGCTATGTTATGGGAGAGTGGCTCCCGATACAGCTGTCCATTAGCTGCTTTCACTAATATGTAATCAAATGATTCTGAATTTTTTGGTAGTTTGGAAGGATGTATCAGGGTCCGTGATGCCCCTGAGTCACACAGGAATTTTACTTCCCTCCCCTCTACCAGAAGTGTAACTTTCGGTTTCGTGTCTGCTAAATAGAGCTCTAGGTTCAATAATGCTAAGTCTAAAATTTCACTTTCTTCACCATCTGCGATTTCTTGCACTTCCTCTATTTCTTCTATTACATTCTCTACTCCTTCTATCACATTTGCATTTGTCTTTTCTCGGTTACTCCCTTCTAGTGATTCTTGACTATCATATAGTCAGTCCTCACCCTCCTTATCTTCCATAGCTACCTTCTTGTTTTGCTTGCAATCCCTTGCTAAATGTCCCTTTTTTCTGCATTTAAAACATTCATCCCTTTTCTTTCTCTCTTCAAACTCCTCTGATTGCTTATCAGATTGTTTGTTTCCTTGGGCATTTTTCTTGCCCTTTTTCCTGCACTGTACTACATAAACTTCTGCTCCATCTTCTACAGAAAATACTTGGGCTTTCTTTTTCTTTTTACTGTTAAAATGCCTTTCGGCATGTCTAGCATATTCAAGTAGTGACTGTAATCTACTTGTACGATGGTCTACCATGTGCTTTGTAATAAAGCTGCTTATAGGCAAAATACTGCCTTTTAAAAATGCATTCTTTAGCTGCTGCTCATACGGGGAATCATGTGTTTGGTATTCAGGTACCTGCATTCCACAATGGTTATTAAAACACTCTAATAATCTGGCATAATATCTGTCAACAGTTTCACCTTCTTGTTGGATGCATTGATTAATGCAAGTCCAGTCTGCCCTAGGCTTCAATTTCTCAGAGATTCGGTCTGTTAGAACTTTCACTCTGTTATCCAGTTCTGCGTTGCTATGTGGGAGTAGCTTGTGTTCTGCGTCACGGGGATTCCAGTTGCCACTGATCATGTGCCAATCTGGACCTAGGATTTGTCTAAGTACTTTTTCTACTTCTTCTCCATTTAAATGATAACTTAACCTCATACCCTGTAAGTCTTCTAAGAATTTTCTAAAATTAACTTAGGGGATGGGGAATTCCCTCTGTGGCTTTCCGGATGTCTTCTGGTGTCCACGGTCTATATACTAGGAGAGTCGGGTCCTGCCCTTCCTGTCCTGCCTGAGGATTTGGTACTTCTATGAGCGGACATATCTCTTCTTCACTCATAGCTCGTGAATTTTTGTTCATTTGATATAACTCAGTATCCCCTCTTAAGTTACGTGTTCGAGACCTAGTCTCGACGGGATCTCTGACAAACGGTCTTGGCCTCATGGAGACAGCTGGGTATAGCGGAAGTGGACCAGCTTGTCCACTCACTTCAAATTTGGTTAGGGACGCAGAGGGGGCAGAGGGGCTGATGCTATTACCAAATTATTATCTTCTTTATCTAGAAACATAGCTTTTGAATTATTAATTTTTTGTTCCCTATGGTTTGCTTCCTCAATCCACCTGTGTGCCTGAGGAATGCCTAATTGACGTTGCTTTTTCACCTGACCTTTTGCGTTGGTTTTAAGCTGTTTGATGAGTTTAATAAGTGAGGATTTTTCTAATTTGCCGTCAAATTCATATTTATTAACCCATGTTGTATAGTACCTAATGTCGGCACGCTGTAATTGCATATATTTTGCATCTTCAGTTAACAGTGGATCTTGGGAACGTTTTGTGCACTTATTTCCCATATTGTTCTGACTGTTAAAAATGTTATGTAACCCATCTTATTTTCACATGGTACCACAATTTTTCTTTTTCACAGTTTATCTAGAATAACTGCCTTACCTATTCTGTTTCCCTGATCTATGACAAGACTGCAGTCTTCCTGTCCCTGACTTGCTAGACAAATCTCCTGACAGATGATACAAATCAAGTCCCTGATCTAAAACAGAAAAAAAGGTAAATCTCACCTTACCTGAGCCTCTGTGCTTGATCACCTGGCTCGATGGAAAACCGTTAACTCGTCCTCCAGTCGCAGATCAGAAAAGTGGCTGGCCTCTTTTGAATGACAATTCAGTTGGAGGTCTTTCAGAGCAGAAGAACTGATGTGGTCTCTTCCCCATGCGGTTTCATGCCACCTGGCCCATCTGACCTGAGGCGAAGTGAGAGTTTCCGGTCCGAAGGACCAATCTGTCAAAGGAAAAACAACTTCAAAAAGATCAGCACATGGCAGGTTCAGGTTAAGGCACTTTAATCTTGCAGCAAGGAGACAAAAATGTGCTAATACAGAGTTTGTCTAACTAGAATCAGGAAGTGAAGCTATTCTTATACATTTCTTACAAGACATTGCCTACTAAGCTGACGTAATAAATCACAAGTTCTTTCAATATTATTTCATAGCAGCTGTTTGTCCATGATTTTCTGCTGACATATCAAGTTTACAAAAAAACTTCCTAAGAAAAACAACATGGCCTTGATGACCACCAGTCAAATACAACTTCTCACTATGCAATGTTACCATTCAAGGTACTATGGCTAATTCCAGCACAACGCAAGTACAGATTATAACTAATTTCTTCAAGCAGTCTTTGTTCAACTGTATCTATCTTTTTTGCAGCTGTGCATGTTCTCATAACATGAACAGAGCTGATTGTTCAAGTTCAATAACATTATAGAAAACAGTATTGTTCTATTCATTATTTTCCTGACCTAACAGATAATCACCTGCTTCTCAGTAAATTTCCAAAAGGCATAAACATGAATTTTGCTGTGCTAGCAAATACTAGGTCAGAGAGCATCTTGCAGTTTCAGAAAGCATATTGCAGTTTGAAAAGCATCTTGTAGTTTCATACAAAACTAAGCTTACATAAAATAGAATGAAATGTGTTAACCCCTTTAGCTTCTAATAAGCACTAAACATATACATAAATACATATTTTTTTAACAGGAATAACTTTATGTTTTTCTGTGGTGAATATTATAAGCAAGATAAAGGAGTTGCAATGGGGGCTGCATGCGCCCCTTTGTATGTGAATCTGGTATTATACTATTGGGAGAAAAAGTACATATTTGAAACATCATGGTATGATAATATAGTATTATATACTAGATTTTTAGATGATATCTGTTTGTTTTGGAAGGGTACAGATTTACAATTAAACCAATTCTTGGAATATATTAGTGCTACAACCCCTTTTTTGAAATTCACATGGAACATATCCAAAGAAAAAGCAAACTATTTGGTTGTGACTATATATAAAGAGCTTGAGGAGAACAAATTTCAGTCCAAAATATATTGGAAACCTACCCATTCTAATGCTTATTTACATTATGACAGTGAACACCCATATAATCAGAAGAAGGGCATTGTCAAGAGCCAGTTGATCAGGGCCTTGAGGATGTGTAGTGAAGATTCAACATTCTTGGAAGAGATTAAATTAATGAAACTGTGTTTTTATGGAAAGAGGGTACCCCAGGCCCCTTATAAATCAGCTAATAAGGGGAGTAAAAAAGGATAGAAGGGGAAAATATGAACCAATTTTGGGGAAGGAATTAGGTGTTACCAACAAAAACAAAGACGAACAAGGTGCCCATTATGATTTAGCATTCATTCATGCACATACAATTTTTCAACTGACATTGAAAATATAATTAAGAAATATTGGAAGGTATTGACTACAAATACTGAGATCAGTAAGTATATTCCCTTGACACCAACGTTTATAAAGAAAAGGGATATGACTATTAAAGAAATGCTGGAGTACCATGAAACAGGGAATGTGACAGGGAGATCTCAGAAGAGGTGTGGTACATACAAGTGTACATTTTGCCAACAGTGTGGAAACATTTTAGAACAAGAAGGTATTAATCTCCCTACAACAGAGTTTAAAAGGAAGGCAAAGGAACATTTTAATTGTAATAGTAAGGGAGTGGTATATATTAGTGTTTGCGAGAAATGTAATAGTTTCTATACAGGCAAGACAGACAGGCCTTTGTGAAGGCATATATATGAACATATGTATGAAGTCTCCATGCAAAAATACACAAACGGACTGTATAGGTACCAGAAAGAATGCCCAGATAGTAGTTTTAAGTTCTATGTTTTGGAACAAGTGAAACAGGATGCAAGGGGTGGTTTATGGGAAGCCCGTTTGGAATATAAAGAGTTATACTGGCAGCTAAAATTGGAAACAACTAAAAAACCAGTGTTAAATGACCTTTTGAGCATTAATAGTGTCCTAAAGTTAAAGGCAGCTAAGCTATAAGAATAAGTAGCCCATTGTTAGCAGTAAATTGTGATTGGAATTAAGATGCTTATTTTTTGGAATTAAGCTTATGCTTAGCAACACTGCTTGTACTTACAATTTTATTTTATTTTATTTTGTATATGTTTAAAGCATATTTTAAGTATAAATATTTTTAATAGTGAAATAATATAGTAAATTAATGAGTAGCTTAATGGATGACATCAGTTTAATTAATATTAATGAGATGAACTCATTGGGGGAAATTTGTATGAATTGTACAAAAAGGGTTACTATTTCAGTATTCACATGTTCTGATGAAGCTTGGGAGATTCCTGGGTGAATGCGCTTAACTGTACTGTGATTTTACTTGTATTCACATTTTTATTGACTTTAAACTGTGGAATTATTAAAAGAAGAGGTTCGTGACTCTACAGTGGTGGATTGTGTGTGTGTTTGTGTGTGTGTGTGTGTGTGTGTGTGTGTGTGTGTGTGTGTGTGTGTGTGTGTGTGTGTATGTATATATATATATATATATATATATATATATATATATATATATATATATACATATATATATATATTTATACAAACACACATGGTATAGTTACAGGCAATGGTGGTTGAGCAGCTTAAGTGTGAGAATTTAATGTCACAGTTAGGAGTTTCACTGCAAAGTACTGTACTGTGTAAGTTGGCAGTGTCCTTTTCTTTTTTTTTTTCCCCTTCTCTTCACTGACATGTGATCATTGAGTTGGTAAATATAATTTCAGAGGTTGTAGGGGTCTTGCCACCCTGCAGAGAAAATATTTTTGTGTTTTGTTTTTTTCAGGTTCACCATATTTGTTATTTAATTTTCTATAAATAGTGAACTGAAAACAAGAATGTCAATGGTTTGTAGATAACCCCCCCATACACATACATGCAGACGCACGTGAACACCCTTATGCATATAAACACATTAGTGTATTTATATTTATATATTTAGCTTTCTATCTATATCTATACCTTTCTCTCTCTAGCTTTCTATGCATCTATCTACCTACCTATCTATTTCAGTGTGTGTTTGTGTGTGTGTGTGTGTGTGTGTGTGTGTGTGTGTGTGTGTGTGTGTGTGTGTGTGTGTAAAGAGAGTCTGTCTGTTTATGTGTATATATGTGTCTATCCATATTGCCTTACAAAAGTATAGCTTTATTATACTTCATCCATGTTGCTTTTTATTTGGCTATAAGCACATGGTGACATCTCAGTGAGGTTACAATTGCTTAACTTCCACCCCCATAACCACTATAGCTCTTCAGCTTTGCTGCCTCTTTTAGTACAAGTAATAGTTGTGTAATTTCCTATTCTCTGCTACATCTCCAAGTACTGTTAACTGAATTCCTTAAAAGTACTTCTGTCAGCAGTGCATTGTAACTATTCATCACCTGCTATTTGAAAAACCTCTTTCCTAAACATTTTTCTTGTTTCACACTGTCCCCCTGTTGTTGTGCTACTGCTGATGCACTAAGGATCCTCTTCATTCATGTTGTTACAATTAAGCAATGGACTTTGAAAAATCTCTTCCATACCCTCTCTCTCAAATGCACACATATACACACACATGTCCACACAAACTTTTCTAAAAGGAAATTCTCCTAATAACTGAGAATGCTGAACTATGGTTATTTATCTGCATTATGTTTAATTATCTGTACTTTCTTTTCTTATATAATGCCTGTATGACAAGTGCAAATTGTAAATGTTATGCCTTGCACCCAAGTCATGGCTGAAAATTTTCCACTGGACCAATCCATCCATCCTGATAACAAATGAGTGAATGAATGAATGAAAGAATGAATAAATTAATCAATGAATCAATAAACTGTGTTCTCTGTAAGAATATAAGCCCAAAGCTGACCTTTACTTCTAATGTGTCACCTGCAGGAGTACTATCAGTGACTGTAGCACCTGCATTACTAAGGAGGCAATGAACATGTCTTCATTTAGCTTTAAGAGTTGCCTTGCCATCTTATTCTATAAAAGTCAGTCGGTAATACCTGAGCCTGTAGATTTTCTAATCCCTTTATCAGAAGCCTCTTTCTTTTTCTATTCTCCTCTGTTGTTACATAAGGTCTCCTGTAGCACCACACTTATATTTCCTTGATAGTTAGTGGGTCATCATTTTATTTTTTTCTTTCCTGCTTTTGTTGATGTATGGCAGCTCTACCGATAGCTCTTGTAATTTTCTGAAACTTCTGGAACTCTGAACAGACCATTAGCAGAAATGCTTAGAAGATAAGACATGCTGTTATACTGATAAGTGCTACAGTAGCTTTAGCTTTATTGGTTATATCTTGCCAAGGCTGTAATAACTAGCCAGCTTCCAAAGTTTCAGGGCACTCTCCAAAGCCCACCCTACTTTTCAGGCATGACCAAAGGGCAACTTCAAGTGCACTCTCCAGTCCAGTTGGTGAATCTGGGTATCCTGATGCAATGTTACAACTGCCTCATGTACACAGAAAACCCTCTTCTCCTACCACAGAACACTAACATATGCGAGAGATGCAATTATACAGCCAAACTGGAAGCTAAGTTGTCTCAACCCAAGACTGGAACAGACAGTCAAGAGGAGAAGGTGAACACTTGCACCACACCTCCAGCCGCACACAGACCTACTAAAACAGCACTGGCTAAAAATACACATAAATACATAAAATCATACTCGGAGGCTCTAAATAAAAACCTGCAAAAGCATCAGAGACCTCCAAAGCAGACATCAAAACAACCTGCACTTCCCGTCACAAACCAGACAACACATAAAACCCCAAATCAGTGTGCCACACAATCATAGCCCTTAAGGCAAAATAACATACCTAACACACTAGTAATAGGTGACTCTATAGTCAGGCACACTGATGTCCCACTCACTAGGCTGGACAAGCAGAAGGTTACTGTTAGCTGCCTCTCAGGAGCCAGAATCTGCCACATAACACAAGCACTCAGGTCACTCCAGAACAAGTACAAATATGACTCTGTCATTGTTCATGTTGGTGTGAATGACTTGAGACGTACCTCCCTGGACTACATGAAAAGAGACATGGAAGAGCTCTCTGATCATGCAGCCCAGGCTGGTATGACCCTGACCCTGAGTAGCATCCTGCCCTCACCAAGAATGATACCTCAGTATAAAGAAAAAAATTATCAATTTCAACAACTGGCTAAGCTTCTGGTGTCATACAAAGGGGATCCAGTGTCTGTAAGCCTGGGACGACATGCTCGACAAGCCAAGTTGCTTCAGAGGAGACGGCTTGCACCTGTCACCCCTAGGCTTCCGAATACTGGCCAAGGCTCTTGCTGCCCCCATAGTGCCTTTTTTAGGCAAGGCCCAAAAGAAACCCACCTCTGTAAACAGCACAATTAACAAAAAACCGAGGGTTATGCTATTCAATGCCAGGAGTTTAAATTTCAAGATGCATGCACTCGAAGCACTCCTCAGCATGGAGAATGTCGACATCTGTGCAGTAACTGAAACCTGGTTCAAGGCTACAGAGAGAACCCCAGCACTACTGGGCTACAACTCATACCACACGTTTCAGCCACAGAACACGGACGGAAACACAACAGGAGGGGAGGTATCGTTATTCATCAAGGATACTTACACCTCCAGGTTAGTGGTGCAGCATGATACCTCTGAGATCATCCATGTGCAACTAACATCGGGCAAATCTGCAATGCAAATTGTGGCCTACTACAGATCACCCTCCATGACCCAGGATCACCACTCCACCTTTCTGGAGACACTGGAAAACATGAAGGTCCTACTGAACACCCTGATATTGGGCAATTTCAATTACCCTACCATTCACTGGGAAAACTACTCGAGTACAAATTCCCAGGCCCAGCACTTCCTGGAATTCATCAACTCAAATGCCCTGGATCAGCTGGTAAACTCCACTACCAGAGGTGAAAACATATTGGACCTGATCATCACCAACATGGGCGACAGGTATTCCACACCAGAGGTCAACCCATCACTGGTTAGATCAGACCATAAACTAATCACTGTGGATGTCCACACACCACCCACAACTTAGGAAACCACAGTAAAAAACTTTTCTAAAGCAAACTTCACCTTACTTAAGACAGAGGTGGTAAGTTTCACAGCCCCCAAGCTAAAGAATAATGCTGCCCAAGATGCAGAAACCTTTATAAATGCACTCTATGAGCACTTACAAGGATGCATGGATCGTGCCATCCCTAGCAAAACCAAGAGTCACTCCTCTAAGAGAAGGAAACCAGTTTGGAGGACCCCTGCAATAAACAGGCTATAGAATAGAAGGAGGAAACTAGTTCAGAAAAAAAGCAGATCCAAGAAGGAAAGACATCCCTGATCAGTATCAGTAAGAAACTAAGGTCCCTCATTAAATCATCCAAGGCTAACTTCGAAAGAAAAATAGCCAAGCATTGAAAAGATAACCACAAAGCCTTCTTTAGTTATGTTAAGAATCTATGTGGCAACTCACAGATAAGCACTGAACTAGTGCAAAATAGCACAAAATATACTGAAACTACTGATATTGCCAACATCCTGGCAGATAGATTCAGTACAAACTTCACCCCCTCTCACCTCCAAAAGGTCCCACAACAATACTGGGAAAGTGTAGTGTACCAAAAATCACAGACGCACAGGTGAAAACAGCCCTTTCAAAAGCCAAAAACACAGCATCAATGGGACCAGATAGTGTCCCAGGCTGCGTCTTGCATGAACTACAGAATGAACTAACCCCCCCCCCACCTAAACACGCTGTTCAACCTCAGCCTCTCCACAGGCTACATGCCCATAGAATGGCTACAGCAACAGTTATTCCTCTCCACAAAGGAGGGGCCACAACTGACCCTGGTAACTATCGCCCCATAAGCCTGACTAGCCTGGTCTGCAAGGCTATGGAGCGCATCATCATTGAACTCATTTACAAAGACATTGGGAACCTCCAAACACTTGACCTGACCCAGTTCGGCTTTGTTAAGGGCAGATCATGCCTACTAAACCTGGTTGACTTCTTCGAGACAATCACCAAGGCCATAGACAAGGGAAAGGTGGTTCACACAGCCTACCTTGGCCTCGCCAAGGCTTTTGACACCATTTCCCACTCGGGAATTACAGAAAAACTCACCAGCCTGAACATAAACCCCTACGTCACGAGATGTGTTGCCAACTGGCTTACAGACAGAACTCACACGGTAAGAATAGCGGGCTCCAGGTCCAGTTCTAAACCAGTCACAAGTGGTGTCCCACAAGGCTCGGTCCTGGGACCCCTACTGTTTGGCATATACTTCTCAGAAGTAGAGGCAAACACAGGAGGACTATGGCTAACCAAGTTCGCCAATGACTGCAAACTGGGAGCCATAATCGACTCTCTGGCTGACACGGACATCCTCCAAAAAGGCCTTAATGAGACGGACACCTGGTGTCAAAGTCATGGCCTCAAGCTAAATGCCAAAAAATGCATAGTCATCCCATTTGTGAAAAACAAAACACCTACAAATTACCACATAGGTGGCAGCCCCCTTAATAAAGAAGAGGTAATAAGAGATCTGGGGACCCAGGTAGATAGTAATCTCTCCTTTAACAATCATATTGCCAAAGTAGTTAGGAAATCCTTCTATGTGGCCCATCTATTTAATAAAGGGTTCGCATCTAGAAATAAAGAGGTTTAGTTTCCCTCTACTCGTCACTCATTAGGCCCATCAACAATGCCTCATTTGGGATGTACCTCACAAGACACTTCCAACAGCTGGGAAGACCACAAAAGTACCTCCCCAAGAGGATTACTGGCCTCAAACATATGTCCTATGCAGCCCAACTGAAAAAACTCTGGCTGTACTCAGTGGCATATTGCTTACTCAGAGGTAATCTCTGCCTGACTTACAAAGCCATGTCTAACTCAGAATTGATGGACATGCTCCACCTAAAGAAATCTAAGTCACTGCAAGCCATGCGCTCTAGTGAGCTAAACCTCGCCATAACAATAAATAGAACATGCTGGAGGGATAGATTCCCGTCACAGAGACACCCCATGCTTTGAAACAAAATTCCAAATTACATCAGGCAGAGCCCCTCATTAACACTCTTCAAGAGAAACCTTGACGAGTGGATGGGTAACAGAAAATACAGCCCTGGGATCACTTCATTGGCTCTGCTTGACAGAGGATCAGTTAATTAATTAATGGGGCAGCGAAAGCCGACACACTCTGTCTAGGCTTATAAATGCACTTGGGCAGATAGCCTAGTACCTACCTATGAACCTATGTACCCGAACTGTTGGACAGCTCAAGCAGAGCTGACTAAAAAACAAGTTTGGGTGCAAAGCCCTTCAGAGATTTCCAGCTGCCAAACAGTATGCTCCTCTGAGGCTTTTGACAATCACCAGTCAACTTGTGCTTTCCTTTGTCTGAAAGATAGGTTCCCTTTTGGGAAAATAACTTTCTATTTTCTTACATTTATTGATGTTTTATTACTTTTCTCTTCATGAAAGTTATGTAATGTTAGGAGTGTTGTGCTTTTATACACTGTCTCAAGATGGCAACATACTTTAAAAACAGAGCACTCATAATTTTTCTGTCAGTTAACTAACTGAAACATATTTTTCTCTGTAGAAATTGTTTTTTTTTTTCCTTTGGTGGGGCTGCCATAGTGTTTATAAGTGCTTTTTACTGTGTTTTTAGAGTGCGTACATCTGAAACTTTGGTTTTCAGAATTTAAATTGTCAGGTTCATATGTTAAGTTTTAAACAACAAAACAGAAGAATAAAATAACAAAAACCACAAACCAGTGACCAGCAATAAAAATAGAAATCTTTATTCTCTCTCTCTGACATCTCAGCTGAAATGCCTTAAAGGGTGGTCACTGGTTTGTGGTTTTTGTCATATGTTAAGATTGTTTTGATAAACTTTAAAAATATGAGGGATGTTTTATCTTTACTTTCTTCTTTTGAGGAAAAATATATCTCTCTCTCATGGGCACTGTAATCAAGCAGGCAATCCAATCCAGAAAGACAACCATTTTTCAAACTGATTTGGATCCAAAGCAACTGGAAGGTCACATCAGGAGGGTTTCCCTTCCAGGATAGCCCATACACATGGGGGTAGCCCATTCCCCTATGTGCTGCTCTAACAAAGAGGGTCTCATACTCCTAGTCTGTGGGCCAGATGTGGTCCATTGGCAGTTTAATGTCAACCTGTGAGCAGTTCAAGCTCTACCTTTAAATAAATCCAGTCATTTTGCATTCAAACTACTTTGAAAAACTCTTGTTGCATGCATGAATGTGGGTGCTATTTCTATTGTGTGCATGTTGGAGGGGTGCATCTGCGTATGTCTAAGGAACATGTTTCTCAACTACTTGAATGATCCTTGCATTATAGACCCATCCTCAACTTGCTTTTGAGCTATTTGAGCTTGAGATCAATGCTGTAAGTGGAGCGATCCACCATGCACCGAGTGTGGGCCTTTCATTCCTGCTTATGTGCATTGAACGATCTAGTTGAAATATTATTAATCTGATAATACCTACCGGAGAAGCTGTCAGTAAAACAATGTGCTCTGCTTGTGTGTGTGTGAGTGTGTGTGTGTGTGTGTGTGTGTGTGTGTGTGTGTGTGTGTGTGTGTGTGTGTGTGTGTGTGTGTATATATATATATATATATATATATATATATATATATAAAATACACACACACGTGTATATATATATATATATATATATATATATATGTGTATGTATATTGATATATATGGCGAAATGAAGATATAGGTTTACTATTAAAATTCTGGAAATCTCTTCTTCGAGTAATGACTTACTCAAACCAAATGAAAGAAAATTACACCAGCATTTCCTTACAGCACCAGAAGCGGTAATATCTGTAATGTCGAAGTCAACATTATCAACATTACCCAACTTACCTTGATGTCTGGAGATGTCTTACACACGTTTTGCAGGGGGCAAGCCTCCCTGCACCCCCATGTCCCCTGCTAATTATATATTCCAACTCTGAGATCGCACTACATTTGGGAAAAGGGTAATTTTCCTGAACCCCACTGTAGTGCGATCCAATTGTAAACAATGATGCTCAAAACCACGAATTCCAGTTACATCTTGACGTTCCAGAGGCGATGCAATTTCAACTTGGGATTTTCAAAGTTTGCACCTGTACACTTGACCATCTGAATGACGGTAAACTAACTTTCAAACATTTGATAGTAAACCTATACATATATATAGATATATATATATATATATCTATATCTATATGAGTTTGTTGTATATGACTAAACCACCCAAATGTCGAATGTAAAACACTGACAAAATAAGTTCGATCATACACAATAATGAACAAAAACATAACCAAAAACAATAATATTTTGAGAGAAAAAGTATTTCCTCTCCAGATATTAAAAGTGAAAAAAAACCTGTAACAATAGCCTCAAATTTGTTTGAATATTGACAGTGTTAAAAGGCATTTGACTAAAGTACTACCCCTATCCTTTGACCTGCTGCAGTTTGCCTACTGGGCAAATAGACCAACTGCTGATGCCCTTTCAGTGGCACTTCACCTCACTTTGGAACAACTTGAAGAGAAAAACAACTATGTCAGGCTGTTGTTCATAGATTAC
The DNA here is from genome assembly GCF_019279795.1 of Protopterus annectens. Lineage (NCBI taxonomy): Eukaryota > Metazoa > Chordata > Ceratodontiformes > Protopteridae > Protopterus > Protopterus annectens. Next base: position 750,724,017 of record NC_056729.1, read on the forward strand.
AGCTTGGCTTTCAATACAGTGATTCCTATGCAACTTATAGAAAAGCTAATCGACCCTGACATAAATAAAGGGCTGTGCAACTGGATCCCTGATTTGCTGACTGGGAGACCACAAAGGACCTGTGCTGGCAACAACACTTCAGGGAGTATTACAATCAACACCAGAGTACCCTAGGGCTATGTGCTGAGTCCTCTAGTGTTCACAATCCTTACCCATGACTGCTCTGTGAAAGCTAGCAAAAACCACATCATAAAATTCATAGATGACACCACAGTGGTGGGACTCATAAGTGGTGATGACGAGAGTGGGTTTAGGAATGAGATCAGCTCCCTGACTGAATGGTGAAATAACAACAATTTGGACCTGAACATCAATAAAACAAAAGAAACCATTACCATCTTCAGAAAAAGATCTGACATGCACCTGCCCCTTAACATGAATGGTGTAGAAGTGTAGAGTGTCCAAACTACTAAGTTCCTTAGGGTACATATATCAGAGGATCTTTCTTGGAGTACAAACACAGGCCAGCTAATTAAAAAATACCAGCAGTGACTACACTTCCTAAGAAGGCTTAGGAAAGCAAAGTTCTGTGAATTCTCTAAATACCTTCTACAGAGGAGCTATCAAGAGCATTATCACCAGCAGCTGCACTGTGTGGTTCAGTAACAGCACAATGGCAGAAAGGAAGAAGCTGCAAAAAATAATAAGAACAGCAGAAAAGATCGCGGGCACTAGTCTTTCTACCTTACAGGGGCTCTTTGAAATGAGATGCAAAATGCGGTCCCACAAAATACTGAGTGACACTTCTCATCCAGCGCATAGATGGTTCACTAAACTTGCATCTGGTAGAAGGTTACAGAGTATCTGCTGCAGGACCTCCAGATTCATGAACAGTTTTTATCCAACTGCAATAAGACACATGAATGCAGATGTAAATCTGGATGTATCAAAACTATAACAGTTACGCTTGCATTCTTTTCCTTTTTTCCATACAGTAATTCTAGTTATTTATTGCATACTAAAATTAATATATTCTCAATATATTAATGACTGTTCTGTCATAAATGTGTACACGTTTTTAAGACAGTTTGTTTGAAAACATGCATAACAACTGACTGATGTGTTATTCCTTGTGTGGTACAAAATGTCATTCACCTGTTGTTTTGGGACTGGGGGAGGCAAGTTCCATGTCTGTGTTGCCACAACCAAAAAATGTTTTTACAGAGGTCTGCTTTGCTATTGTTAGTCCTTGTTTTGGATCAAACCTTGGTTTGTGTGTAACTGTGTTACAACCATATAACCCTTTTTTATATTTGAATAACTGAAGCTTTTTGTTTCTCCAGTGGGTAATATTGAAAAACTAATAATATGTGTTATAACTAAGCTGGACTTGTATTTATGTGATATGTATGTGTAGCATCCTTCTTGTGTGTTTTATGTCACCTAGGACTATGGTACCCAACTGTCCCAATCTCTGCAAACCTGCCTTTGATGACATGGAGAATGATGTGATTGTACAAGCATTTCATCAACATAGTGCCTTTCTGTTGAGAGAGGATGTGGAGATATGTCTGGAAGAATGCAAATTTGGAACCAGATAGTGAAAGACTTCATTGTTGTTGGATGACACAGCAGGAAATGCTGTATGATCAGGTACATCATTGGGCAACTGATATGATTTAACTGGCCTGGAGAGCAGCTTCAGCTGCCCATGAACAGCTAGCTACTGCCACTGACACCAAATGAAGAGTTCCTGTCCACTGTCAGGGATCCCAGAGGGCTCAGTGGAAAGTGCACAACCGCATGTGATTGATATTGGTGTTGCTGTTTCAGGGTGGACAAATATGTCCCAGGAGCAGTTTCCAGGTAAGCTTACATATGTCAATTTTTAACAGTTTCTTAGATAGTAAAATATTGACAGCAATAGTTAAGTTGGTATAATATATATATATATATATATATATATATATATATATATATTTTTTTTTTTTTTTTTGGGGGGGGGTATTTATAGATTGATACAGTTAACAACAAATGTTCATTACACATGGGCTTGGGGTGGGCATGTCATCCAAGTTTCAGTTAAATGTATTGTTAATGGACATATAAAGACAAAAAAAATTCCCCTGTGTTATTGTTATTGTGATAATGGTGTCCTTATATTTTGCTTAACTTCTTCCAGGACCATCCTCCCTAGCAAGTATGGAGTCATTTGCACAAGGTAAGCCAAACATTTTTATTAAAGTAATGATGAGTAGTTGACACAAATATGGATTTATCCATATATGTGAGGTAGGTGTCAGGACTGTGTGTGTGTGTGTGTGTGTGTGTGTGTGTGTGTGTGTGTGTGTGTGTGTGTGTGTGTGTGTGTGTGTGTGTGTGTGTGTGTGTGTGTGTGTGTGTGTCTGTGTGTGTGCGTGTGTATGTGTGTGTATTGCTGTACAGTCTGTAATAGTGGCACCAGTGTTAGTTTGTTAGCATATATATTAAATTGTAGTAGTGTAGGTATTAATTTCTTTCCTGTGTTTGTTGTTTATTATCATAGGTGATCCTGACAATGGAAGTGTAGGACTCTTCCCACCTAATGCCAGAGTATCAGCAGACACTGATGATGATGCTGACCAAACACAGGCACAGTCAGGGGATACAGAGATTGAATCTGACAATGAAGCTGACATTCAGCCATCCCGTGTAATTCCATCAGACATAGCCAGTAGGTCTACACAAACCCATTCTATTGAGCCCTCCAATATTGGACAGGTTACAGGTGAGACACTTGATCAGGGTAGTGTAGTTACTGCAGCTTCAGTGTCTGTTGGCTCTGACTGTAGCCGAAGTGTAGGCAAGGTGCCACAAAGGAGGATGGTTAGGGGTTCTCAGAGGAGGCCTGCTGTCCATCCTCCACCTGATCCTGTTGTGTCTTTCTGTGTCACTTGACATATGTTTAGGGCTGTCATGGAGATGCAGACACATTCTAATGGGGCCTCTGAGCATTAGAGCTGTAGATGTGGCACAGGCTGACATGCGTGACTGCCTTCACTGTGTTGCCGATTCAATTGATCAGATCAATGATGCATTGGAATGGACGGTGTCTGTGATGGAACATATGCTGAGAGGTGAACAGCATCAATGTGGATGTAGGTCATTCACAGTACCTGATGTTATCCAATGTGGCCGTGCTCGATCACGCTCCCATAGTGGCACTACATCCAATCCTCCATCAGTGGTTGAGGTGTCAAGACCTAGATTTGGTAGGCCACATGGTCGTGGACCAGGACATACACATGAGGAGAGCTCATCCAGCAGACACCAGTCATCTTCAGGTAGCAGCAATGCATCTGACCATGGGCATGGACATGCCATTGCAGCTCCTAGCAGAGCCAGTTCTTGGGGTCGGAGATGATGACAATGAACTGTCATCTCTACCATGCATGGCTCACACCTGTCTGACATACTTGGACATAGAGCTAGTACAGAGGTTGCCTGTGTTTTTGGAGACACTCACACACCAATTTCACCTGGAGTGTCCACACATACACACACACACACACATACCAATTACATGGGTCAGTCATGAGGCTTACAGCTCTTTCTGCCTCAGTGGCCATCTGATACTTTATTGCAATGTCTGCCAGTTTCTCTTTTTTTACTCACACACACTCACTACCTTTTGTGTCAGCCTAGGCATCCTGATCCCCCCTACCCCCCCCCCCCCACACACACACACAAAACACCCTGTAACAGTGATGATAACTATGTCATGAGCTTGTTTTTTATCTTTTCAGGGATACACAATTCTTTTGTCTGATGCTCAGGGTACACAGCTGACTTAGTGCTTAGTGTATCTGTGTTTTTGATGCTGTTTTGCAAATTGAACTACTTTCTTACAGGTTTTTGTAACGTGTACATCTCTCCAAAAGTCTTAGACCATCAAAACTGAACCAAGCCATAAATAAAAGTGGTACAGAGGCCCAACAATGGGGAGAGTTTTTAAAAATTGTGGTCTTACAGTCTTAGACAGTTGATAGAATAACAAGTTTTGTATTACTATTTTTATGTTTTTTTCTGAGGGATATGATCTGAAACTGAAATGTGTGTCAGTTTCTAACTTCTCTCATTAATGATTTGCCAATACAAAAGTATGAGGCCAAACTGTGAACATTCTGTGAAAATGTGTAACTTTGAGAAGTGTGAATGTGCGAATCTTTGATGTATGAGGCGTATTAGTTGATAGAGGACACATATTCACATAAGTCACTGCTGTCACATCTTGATGTAATGGCTTTAAAAGTCACCCACCTTATACTTACTTACATTACCAAGTAACAGTATGCAAGGATATGCCATTCATTTGTATTCTTAGACATTTATTTTTCTATTTCAGGTTCAAAACTTATCTTGGAAATCTGGCAGTTGCAAGAGTTTTAGTTTGGGGCTGACTCTGTCTGATGCTAGCAATACACAGCCATTACATGGGTAAGTAAAGGTTTTGACCATTGCCTGGCATCAATGTTACTGTATGGTGGTAGGTGGTGAGTGTGTGTGCTATCTGTTGCCTGTTGGCCATTGTGTGGACATATTTTGCACAACTACATCTGTGTACACCCACAGTGGCTGCTGGTTCCTCCTCACCTGCTTATGGCTGTGGTGACCTTGCCAGTGCTGGTGGGATGTGTGGCCCTTCCCCTTGGTGTTGCTGCTGACACTGTTTTCTCGGGATAATCTTGTGAAGCATGGCACACACGATGAATATTTCAGCACCTATACTGTGATTGTACTGCATGGCTCCCCCAGATGTATCTAGGCACTGAAATCACAATTTCAGCAGCCAGACACATGCTCTATGATATTTCTTATTTGAATGTGTGTCTCATTATAGCATTCTTCAGTTGATGTGTGTGCATTTCTGATTTGCATCATCAGCCTTGATTCCAGTGCATAATCTACATCCCCCAGTAAATGACCCTGTGGGATATCCCCCCTGGTAAACATCTCATACAGTTGACAGTTGTGCCAGATATGTGAGTTGTGGTAACTGCCTGGTTTGCCAATGCACACATTCAGGATGATTCCCTTCATGTTACACATGACCTGGCAGTTAATGGAGTGGAAGCCATATCTATTTATTTACACCCTTCCCTGTTCCCCAGGTTGTGCTTTGATTTCTACATATGTACAGTCTATGGTACGCAGGACTTCAGGGTAGCATGTTACAGGGTAGAACTCCCACCTACTTGTGGATCTGTATAAATATATGTACTTACTGGCATGTTGTAGCATAGCATTCAGAAATTGATGGAAGATCCTGGATGCTGATGCCTGTGACACCCCAGGCATGTCCCCTGTTGGTCTCTGAAAGATTCTTGTAGCTAAAATTCTAAGTACTACACGTAACTTAGTCTCCACTGGGATTAGTTCCCCTTGGTTTGCCCTTGCTCTAAGTTGAGGATGACAGAGGTTGCAGAGTTCCTGTAGTGTGTCTCTATCCCCCCTGTAGCACTCTACAATTTCCTCCTCATGCAGATCGTAAAAAGTTAAGTAGGGTCTAAAAATCCTTCTCCTTCTTGATCTTGGTCTATTAGCAGCAGCAGCAGCAGCAGCATAGACATGGGCTGCTGCACATGCACATGAATAAGAGCAACAGAAGGCCCTAACATTATTTTTGTGTAGCCTATTTTCTGTGGCTGTATTCCAATAGGTTTTGGAATTCACAAGGAAAACCAGCACCGAGACAACATGGTAGCTTTATAGATTGTTGAATATTTCCTCTATCATGGATTGGTTGATTAGCATACAATTCATCTGCTTGTGTTGCAATTAGCATACCACAATGTTTAACATGTTTGTGCAGCTCTACACAGCAGGTAGAGCTACTTATGAATACAGAACTGAGCTAGTGTGTGTTCATTGCACTGCAACGTGCACAACATTTTTGCAAGCAGTGTAG
>NC_056729.1:750734963-750737463 GCF_019279795.1 Protopterus annectens
GTATATGTGTGTCTATGCTAGTTTGAACATTAGCATGCACACGTGTGTGTCTGTGTCTGTGTGTTTAGTGGCAAACTTCTCTACTCAGACTGGGTGAGCCCAGACAAACTTTGAAGCATTTAAACTTTGTTGAACCATTTGAATGCTACTTATAATGTTGTGAAATAGAACTTCTAGAGATTTTGTAAGATTCCTGATAGTTATATAGCTGATATACATCATGTAATTATACACACCAAGTTCAACATACTACCATGTGGGTACAAACCAGGGAGAATCATAATATATCGATAGCTGTGTACCACTGCATGAATATGCCCATTTATTAATACAGCCCCAGCACATACAGGATGAGAATATATAAAGTTCAGGGGTGTATGCAAGTGTATTGTTAACTTTATTATTTCATGAGGTGGCAGGTGTAATGTAATGCTATTTTTTTTGTAAGAGTGGTGGTGACAATATTCTATAATTCTGGGAAATGGCTCTAAGGAATTCTTCATCTAAGGAATAGTTCCTACTGTTATCCAACACTATACAAAGACAATGTTCCCATGACTACCATAATTCAAGATATGCAGCATAGCCGTGTGCTATTGCCACAAAACAGCCTAGGGATCATGTGCGCCTACACTTTAATACCAAGATTTTGTGACTAATCTAGGAACTGTGTAAATGAGAGTTGTGACTGGCTACCTACATGTTGATGGCTGTGGATTCAACCACACATTTGACTTTCAATTTGTGCAGTCAAAATTCAAATGCTGATGTTGGTATAAGGTGGAAACCCAGACATATTTTAAATGTTGATATAGCTGCACAGTCAAAAGCACATTTTTTTTAGAAGTCCATGGAACATAAATGTTACTCATCCACAGTACTTTGCTAAAATAATACATGTAAATGTTTTATTCCTCCATTCCAGATATTGCCTTTGCTGGTTTTTTATGGTATACTACTTTGTCTATTAGGGATCTTGAGCTATGGGCCAAATAAAATGCTGACAGATTTAGGAATGACTGTGTAATCTATTAATTGGAGTAGCACATCTGGCTGTTGTAAACAAATTAGGACTAATCATAACATAGTTTATCTCTATATATACCTCACTGGATACTTAAAATGTTTGCATTGTTTGGTCATTTGCCATAATCCACCCTCATCAAGCTGGATATTATGAATCAAGGGAAACATATACTTTTTTCTCAGTCTATTTTCAGAGGAAGCATATGTCTATGTGCTACTTGCATTTTGCAATTTTGTTTTTGCTCTCTTTCTGTCAGCTTGACTCTGATTTTGTGCAGACACCAGTACTCTGCATGTGTTTGAATTTTCTTGTCAGCTTCGTCCCACTTGCTACATTAAAATTGCTCTCATTGTTTGTCATGTACGTCTTAACATTGTTACACAATGAACTTCTGGTTCCAAACATAGAAACAATTTCTAACATTTTAATGCATTGTGAGAGGTATATGCTTATAGGTGCACAATGGATTACCAAACAATTCGGTATCTAAATGAAGACAATATCTTTTGGCTTGCTTTCTCTATTCTCTTGCCAAGTTGTGTTGTTTTCCATTTTGATACTCAAAAGTGCAGTCTCTGTAAGTGTTTTCAGCATACTAGTTTATGCAATCTCAATTTATCAGAATCCTTACTGCCAATTTTAAGTATTTTTCTTGTATATTATCTGTTATACAGGAAAATATTCCAGCTTAATGTCAAAAGTGATTTATGGAAAAGTGAATGTGCACACCTGAAGAAAGAAAATAAACACACACACACACACACACACACACACACACACACACACACATATATATATATATATATATATATATATATATATATATATATATATATACAGAGAGAGATAGAGAGAGAGAGATTCATAAAGAGTAGTATGACTGCTAAATATTAAAATAAACAGCATGTGAAAAAAAATAACTTGTGGTGCTTATTGTTCTTCTGACCCCATTTACACTGATGGATCCTTGAAGGAATTAAAAGAAATAAGAACTGAAGAACACAGAATCAAGGGATCTGCTAAATACTTTGTTTTGTTAAAGCAAATAGTGAAATGCTTAACAGAAAAGGGAGATACACACACACACACACACACACACACACACACACACACACACACACACACATATATGTATATATATATATATATATATATATATATATATATATATATATATATATATATACTACGCAAAGCAGTTCAGTGCATTGATGACGCTAAGGTGAAACCTGATTTGCTGGTGAGGTGACTTGACCTGTTAGCCATTAAAGTTGGCTAAGCATCTATTTCTGGACTTCAGTGTTTTTCTTTCAGTTTGACTTTTGATTATTTTGTGCTGGTTTATTTTTGCATAGAACATTTAGCTGGTAAACTGGGCACTATATCACTGAGCACCAGGTTTGGTGTTTTTGAATGTATGTGTATATATATATATATATATATATATATATATATATATATATATATATATAT
>NC_056729.1:750742463-750759963 GCF_019279795.1 Protopterus annectens
CCACTTTATGGAAAGGCTGTGGTAAATATCACATGAACAAAGTTACAAGATTGCACAATTGGGGCTGTATTGCCTAATGTTCATGTACATTGGCAATTTTTGGTCAACCTTGTGGTATGGGATTGTTAAATAGGTCACCAGTAGCATATTACGAGACAGCAGTTTCGACAGGCATAACATCTTTATTTTTAATGTTTAATTTCTCAAATATGTCAGATTCTAGAGTGATTTTTTTCACATTTAAAAGTCAGTGTTGCAGTAATTGCTCAGGGTTAATATGAAAATATAAATGATAAACATCTAAAGTCAAACAGATTCCCGTTCTTTGAATGTACAAGAAATCTACTAAATATATTGGTTTCAATAACACTTTTCCAGCAATATTGCATTTAACTAAAATTAACCATTTCAATTCAAATTTAAATTTCTCTAGGTGAGCATGTCCCCAGGTATCCCTATAGATCTGAGAATTTTTTGTCACCTCAAAGCATCTGGTAGCTGAATGTAATCATATAACTGTTACATTCCCAACAGACAAGAAAGTGAATGGAAGACTTGACCAAGTCTGTTACTGTAATAGCTTTTCAAATACACTTTAAATAAATATGAACTCCAATGGAATAATAGTTTACTGTTGCTCATTCTGTAAATGTTTTCAATTTGTGGGCTTTGAACAAATGGTTGTCAATGTTTTATTTTAAAATTTGAAACACAATTTTAAAATTAAATCCAAATCTCTGTGATTAATATTCAGTCAAATAATAAAATTATATGTATACTGAGATATTTGAACACTCTGTTGTGGTTAATGGGGGGAGGTGTCCAGGAGGGAGGTCCCTGTTTTATTATCCTGGCTGGGGTCCCATTTGACCATGATCCAGTTATGACTCCAGGCTAATTTGTCAGAAAAGTGGAAGCAATTGTTGTGATGTTACTGATTCTGGGACAGCTGAAAAAATAAAGAGGTGCAAGTTGCAACTTACTTTTATCTGGCTGGAGACAAGTCTATTATTTAATAGATTTAATTTTACTGCTAAACAACAGACCAATTGAAGTGTCACTGAAGACATATTCAACAGTAGTTTGATGATAAAAATAACTTGCCATACACTTGCCATTTGTTTCTCACTAGAAGCCAGAGTTCACAGGAGTCTAATGATGCAGATTTGACTGGATTAAGACATAGATCTAAAAACTTTGAATCTGGTAAGCTACATGATTCAGTACTTAAAAATGGCAAATGAAAAAGTAAGCAACTCTTAGTGTCTGAATTAATAAAAATGGCAAATGAAACAGTAAGCAACTCTTAGTATCTGAATTAACTCTGGGTAAAGCTGTGAATGTGTATGTGTTCTACAGCAGAATTAACTAGTATTCAGATAAAAGTCCTCTGTGGGGATTGGGATATGTTTAAAATTTAAATGAAGCTAAAATCTGGTAGTACTATGATTAGGTACTATGATTTCAAGAAAATACTAGCAGAAATAATTACAGTATAAAAATGTTTCAGATATTATGGCAGCAAAGAAATTGACTGCTCCATATGAGTCTGATATTGCATTTATAAAGTAAAATCATTCAACACATTAGCTACCACTTTGTTCATAATAAGACCCAAGTCTAGCACTCAGTAGACAATGCAGAAAATGTGGAATGCCTAACCATTTTTATTAGGTCTGCATGTAAAGCAAAAAGAACAGAAAATGAGTAATTGAAGTAAATACAATCAATAACTATTTAATTGTTGGAATGATCAATTCTTAGTCTAACCCATGAAAGTCTGAATATTTGTTTGTGAATGTATTTAATATGCATGTGTTGAGACTATACAATTTTGCTTTTACAGCATACAGAAATTCAACAGCATTTCATGGAATAAAGAAATTGTTTATAAATGTGAGACTTCTTTCATTTAAGCCTAATACTGGGTCAGAATGCAATAATATTACTTAAATGCATTAAAGAAAATGAAATCCTAAAACTGCTAGGCCTGGAGAAGTTGCTCTGAGAATATAAAAACAAAAACAACCCCATAATATTTCACATTGCACTAATTGTGAACAATTTATTAAAATAAAGCAAATGTACAACACCGAGATAGGCATTTAGAATACTAGAAGTTGCAATGTAGTCAAACAAGATAATTGGCAGGCTCAATGTGACCATAAGTTATGTGCCAATAAAGTCAAAAATTTGCAGACTTGCAGTAAATATAATTTTTCTGTTCATGAAGGGGATGGTTTGAACAGTTGAAGAGACATTAATTTGCAGACACAGACAGCAGAAGCATTGAACATTCATGTAGGGCAGTCTGTTTTGCCTAATAAGCAGAGTGCAGTCTTCAAAGATTGCAGAATGCCACCATAAAATTTTATGTGATATTTTATCATATTGTGCTGACTTGTTAACTGAACCTGACAGTTTATTACAGGACTTTAACTATTATATTGATCCAACAAAAGTTTTAAAATATGGTACTGACAAGATGGCCTGATAACAAGATAAAGATCCCTGTACCAGATGAAGTATACTATACTTTCCACAATGAAATTAAGTCATAAAGACTATTGTTCAACTCCAGTAGAGTGATTGTGTCAAATCAGCACATATCTAAATGCTGTGAAGAATCCAGGAAACAACTTGTGCCTTGTCAACTATATAATGAATGAACACGGAGTGTTGTGTTTTGTCCCGGTATGCCTTATTAAATAAAATGTCTGATTAAAAAAAATGAAAATCTGTCTAGATAACCCAACAACCCAAGGGATGGCAGCAGCTAGGATATGGAAGACGTAGCTAGTAAGATAGAATTGAGTGATATTCTTTTTTAACATATTCTTTTTATTATATAGAAAAATAGAGGCAAGCTGTAGGTCTCTTCCAAAAGCTTTATTCACAGATTACACAAGCGCTTTCACCAACTGGCTTCTTCAGGTGTATACAAAAACTAAAAACATCCCTACATTTATACTATGTATCTCTCAATTATCCAATTGAGCACTTAAAGGGATATCAAACCTTAAAAGACTTGAGCAACACTTTCATACAATATATATATATATATATATATATATATATATATATATACACACATAAAAGCCTTAAATAAAACATACTAATACTTCTTTTGCACATTAAAACATACTAAAATCTATAAAATACATACATCAATATATGCAATCAAAAATTCAACATCAAAATGACTATCTACGTAAAGCCCTATTTTTTAAAAAAGGTTTTAATGGTACATGGTCATTCAGGCCATGCCCATAATCAGCTCTCAATTTTACTATCCATTTCAATTCCAAGTTCTCTGTTTGTACCCTAATGTCACCACCCTTTATATTTTCAAAATATCTATCTATTACCATAAAAATAAAATGATGTTCTATGCTAGTTTCTTTAACATGTTTGGCCAAAGCATTAAATGAACTTCCTTTTTTAATATGATAAATATGTTCTCTAACTCTATCTTTTAACAACCTATCAGTTTTACCCATGTAAAGAATCACATCTAGCATTAATACTAAAATTAAATAGTCTACCTGTATCAGGATGTACAAACTTACTCTCTGTATTTATATACTTACAGTACTGACATTTAAAACAAGGCCTAGTGCCTTTATTATTATTTAATGAAACAAAATTTCTAGGGCCACATAACTGCCTCTTTAAAGATTTTTAATTCTTAAAAGTAAATTCAGGAAATGCACCTATAAACTTACTTATTTGCCTATCTGATATAGGTAGACTATTTAATTTTAGTATTAATGCTAGATGTAATTCTTCACATTAGTTTACTTGGCTACTTGTAAAATTTGTATATATTGTATGAAAGTGTTGCTCAAGTCTTTTAAGGTTGATATCCCTTTAAGTGCTCAATTGGATAATTGAGATATAAATAGTATAAATGTAGGGATGTTTTTAGTTTTTGTATACACCTGAAGAAGCCAGTTGGTGAAAGCGCTTGTGTAATCTGTGAATAAAGCTTTTGGAAGAGACCTACAGCTTGCCTCTATTTTTCTATATATTTGGATTCCTCTTTTGCATTTTGAGGCACCTGGTTAGCCCTGTGTATTTATTTTACCTTTGTGTAAGATATTCTTTTTATTGAACATTTCATAACATATGATTCCATCATCACATATATCATTAAATATGCTTTATGTTGTTATCCCTTGGAACATACAAATATTATATAGCTGTCTACATCTTAAGAAACAGTATCAAACATGACACTCTTATTTTCACATATTGTTTAAATGTTTCTTTTTCCTAACTCTTTGTTTTTATACTGAGACCCTACCCCCTCTTTAGGAAGAGACTATCAGTGATTGGTAGCACATATGTACTAATACAACATGAACAGAACATGTGGCATCCACTCTATGTATTCAACTAAGCCGAACATAAACAACTTATTAAATGTATCATCCAGTGTACCTATCCAGAACCACCCTCCCATTTCTTCCTTCCTCAGGTTATTTCTACTTTTCTTATCCCCACTAAGCTGCAAGTACATGCTGACATGTCCTCAAATTGTTTATCTTTACCATTTAAAGCCTCTAACATATCTGGCCTTTCCATCCCTTAGGTATCAAACTCCTTACCAATCCTAACAGGTAAAGTAATTGCAGTTTTGCATGCTGTCTTCACCCATCTTTATTTCAACCCAAGCCCAGAAGCATGCATTTCCAAAATTTTGGAACATGTTTTCCATACATCCTTTCCCATTCCTCCATACAGCAAGTCCATATGTGCTTGATTGCCTGTCATTCTCAAATCATATAAATTTCCTACAATCTTCTCTCCATATCTCCAACATTTCCTTTGCTCAAATTCCAATATCTCTGCAGCTGGAGTCAAGTTCTGAACCATCTGGGCAACCATCTCATATATTGTCTGAAATTATAGGGATAGCTTTTAGTTTTTTATAGGGATAGCTTTTAGTTTTTATAGGGATAGCTTTTAGTTTATCATATCTTCTCAGCACCTCAGTTCATTCTTCCTTGCATATAGCTACATCCTCCCCCAGAGCCCCCCTAATTTTCCATTGCCTGTCCATATTTACTCCCAATTAACTCTGCATAAATTTTCCTGCATTTACCTTCCAACTTTCTCCTTTTCCTGCATTGGCAGCATTATACCTCCCCTTACTGGCCATGTCTTAATGACAAATTTCTGTTGCTTAAATTACAACCATTCCCCTTCTTTCTTTCTGAAGTGCTCTGTGCTTTCCTCCCAACATACAGCTCTTCTCTTGCATTCCTCTCCCCCCCCTCTATACAAGGCATCATCTACCTTGTGTGCTCTCTTCTTCTTTTCTACCTCTTCCATTTCAACCTTCTATTTGAGTGCCAAACAGTTGTGTCATCCCATGAGAAGGGTAACAGCCTTGCAGCACTTGGACCTGAGAGATGTGCTTAGCTGCTGCCAAACTGTTTTGGTAGTAGTCCACTAAGGTGGTGCTGCTCTCTGGGATGGTATGAACAGGAACATGCATGCATGTCATCTCACTAAAGTAGCAAACTGCCATCTACTTGCATAAGTGAGTGTGTGCATCACCTATTAATGTGAATACTGTTAGGGCCAAAAGTGTAAAACACCTGATGGCTGTGAAAACGTTGACCACTCTCACTCAACCCTTTCCTTCAGTGAAGGGGAAATGTATAGTCTAATTGGTTAAATGGGGATAATGAATGCTAGAGGAATGGGGGGTACTAAACAATAATCAAGCAATAATGCCCAACAGGGTGTGTGTTACTGTGTAGATAACGCCTGTCTATACCCCAGATGGGTGTTATTTACACAGTAACACATACACCTTGGAAGGCATTATTGCTTGCTTATTGTTTAGTACCCCCATTCCTCTGGCATCCATTATCCCCATTGTGCTTAGATAATGAGACATCTATAAAATTGTTGTGTTTTATTTATTTATTTTTATTACTATATTTTTATATATATTTTTGATGTAAAATAGTTCCTCTGCCTAATGTTTCATTCTTACTGTAGTATATGCAAATGATGTTGGAGGAAGTATTTTATATCCAAAATATAACATGTTAAAAATATCCTTATATTTACATGTTTTAGTCTCTTATCCTAAAATGTGTGATTTGCTCCCAGTCATTGGGGATTCATTAAATAATGGCATACATTTGAGTTTCAGACTTTATTTCCTTCAGAAAATTCACACCAATACAAATCCTGTTATTTAAGCAACTTTCTAATTTTATAAGAGCAATATTTAAAATATGTTCCTATTTTTAAGTCTTTGTTCCCATTTATTTAAGGCTTTATCTAGATTTTTTTAGATAAGAGGCGGTGTGGTATACAAACCTCTTTATTGTTGCTGCTAGTGGTCACTTGATCTCACTCTGTGTCTCTCTCACACACATTGACACACACACACACACACACACACACACACACACACACACACACACACACACACACACACACACACACTTGTGCTTCAGAAAATGCATACTTGCACAAGCCCTATCATTACAGAAACTTTGCCAATATTTGAAATCTGTCTCTATTTTGAGCCTTTGTTCCCCCTTTACTTTAGGCTTTATGGCTATCTCATACCTCTAAACCTCTTAATGCAAGAAATCTGGACAAAGCCTGACATAATGAGGTGAGAAAGGTTAAAAATCGGGACAGATATTAAATATTGCTGCTATAAACTTAGACGTTTCCTAGAATAACAGGGTTTGTATTAACATAAATTTTATGAAGGATATGAAGTCTGAAACTCAAATGTATGCCATTATTTTATGACAAATCTACAGAACATCACACACACACACACACACACACACACACACACACACACACACACACGCACGCACGCACGCACGCACACACGCACGCACACACACATTTCATTTACTTTTGCACTTGCTAAACAGCAAGAGAGAGAGTAAAATAACGGCTTGATCAACCTTGCTCTCACTCTCATACATACATACATACACTCATACACACAGACATAGAGATACATACACACTTTTTAAAAAAAATTTTCAATTTTATTTATTTATTTATTTTTTACATCGCTAAACAGCAAATATGCTGTTTATCAAGTAAAATAATGTCATCCTTTGAGTCTGAACTCCACAGCAGCTTAATATGCTGCCATGAAGCAGTAGACTAGTTTTTTCAGATGGCATTATTTGTATATTAACACCCTGCTGGAGAACGTTCATTCTCCAATCAGTGTGCTGATGTAGTGGTTGCCCATTCTCTAAATAATGGTCATATCCTCAGTATTTTCATAAGATCAGTAAAACACACTATGACAAATTATGAAATACCAGCTAGACCACAGAGTAATGTTGCAAGTGATTTGTTTTAGGTCAAGAGCAGCCAGCATATCACCTGTTTGATTGCTATTCTAACTGTTCTGAATGCATCAGACTGAGAAAAGTATTTTCACATTCAGTCATTTCACTGATAAAATCCATTTTTTCATTAAGACATCCATGACATTGTACTTTCTACCAGTGATAAATAGTTCAATAGTCAAATATTTTGTATTTTTTTCTAGCATCAGGAATTTCTGCAGTGATGTATCTACAAAATAATGGGCAGGTTGAAAGAATCATACAGACTGTAACAATATCTTTGATAAATGTGTTATCAGCACTAACCAAAACTGTTATGTAGCTCTGACTTGACTAAAGGAACATTCCACTACAGCCAATAGGAATTTTGTCTTGGCAAATATTGATGGGAAGGAGTATTGCTTCATCTAATAAGGTAGAGGTTTCATAAGTACAGCAGAAAGTTCAGCATAAACAGAAGGTGTACTATGACATATTATTTAAGATAAGTTCTGAAAAGCAGTTGCAGCAAAGACAACACAAATAAAGGCTGCTAAGACTTGATAGCATACACAATTTCAAGAAAAAGTTTGCAAAACTTTCATTCAAAGATTCAGTGTGACAAGGAATGTCACTGACTCCCTATTGTAGGACTGTTTGAGGAAAGTGTTGAAGGAAGTGAAACTGGAGAATAATTGCAGGTATTTGTTCAAACTGATGAAATACAAGCTGAGGATAAATATGTTGATTCTTTAAGCTCCAAAACATTTACTCATGAATAGCTTCATGACAAGGTAGATAGACATAGTTAGAGGGAGAAGAAAGGGCTGCCTACATTATCAAGGTTATTAATCTTGGGGATATGGGTGATAGCATGTCTGCAGATTGGGGAAGAAGGACATAGGAATCTGTTCACAGCTATAGAATAATTCAGTAGATTTAAGGATGAATCAGCACTGTAATTAACCAGGAAAATCTAATTATAAAGGGGCAGGAGAAAAAAAGAGAAGGTTGAAGGAGAATCACTTGGAGTCTCAGAGGAAAAACGCTTATGTTTGCTGGTACAAGAGTCTTAAAAGAGGTGATTGATACAAGTAGGGAAACTTTGGAGGAAGGAAAGCAAAACAGCTAAGGGTGTGGAATAAAAGAACAAAGTCTCTAGCTGGGCTACTAAAGAGAAGGAATGGAAAACAAAATGCCATGGACAATATGTGCAAGGTTGTGGGATTCTCTTGACAAGGAGGAAAAAGATCTGCAGTAGGGGGCATAGATGAGAACAGGGAGCCACATGTGTGGGGCCTTTAATTGTGAACCTTGTATCTTTGAAAGATAAAGTATAGTTGCAAAAGAAATACTATAAATCTTAATCTCAATGTAATACCACTTAAGCCTTTTTGTTAAAGAAAAAAAAAACGACTTGAGTTGATTATAAGAGGTATCTATCTATCTATCTGACTATCTAATCTATCAATAACTTATAATAGGTAAACCTTAGCACAGACGAGTGGTCAGTAGACTGGTTTCCGTGTTCTGCTAGCTCTCCTCGAGTCTAACTATTACTAATTTGTTCCCTACAAGACTCTGTACTTCGAGTGCACATTAGATAGTTGAACTCAGCCCAGTTATTTAACAGGGATATCCTAGTACCTACCTTAGTGCACTGCTGTTTAATGATGTTTTTTTTTTCATTCCATGCTGTAGTTTGTTTTTGTTTCATTCCACACTGTGAGCATGCTATTGGTTCTACATTTTATACATTTTTTTAAATTCTATCCACTTATGAAACTGCCTGTGTTGTCCCACCCCCTGCCCCACTTCTGGACCTAGCTTATTTAGGCCACCCTTAATTATGGGCATCATTTGTAAATATCTTTTACTACCACTCATGCACCCTTGGTCCTTTGTGCATGCCAAGTAAGTAGTGTTAGGACATTTTTTAATTAAAAGTATTTCATGCAGCTTTTTACTGTTGTCTAGTGTACTGTTTCTAACTGAACCACACAGAATGAATGTTGTTGCAGTAATAGTAGGTTTTTATATGTTTTCCAAACAGTATAAATAAGCACGGACTGTTGATAGCTAGCTTTCACTCTGAAATTTGCATATACCTCAGTGTTTTTGCTTTGTGACTGGTGGTTAAGTATGTTGTTTTTATCATTGAGAAAGAGTATGGCCTGCTGTTAGCTGATACCCACCTAGAAATCAGATACTCCTTAGTGCACTTTGGATTTTGTTATATTGTTTCAATTGCTCAATCTCGTACACTTAAATCATCATATTGAATTAATGGTATCTCCAGACAGAGTGCTTTAAGAACTAATATATTCATTCCTATTGTGCTCTAAATGAATTGTAAGGTGTACACCATTCTAGATGCACTGAAATTATAGTACCCTATTTATTTTTCTACTTGTGCTGAAATTATAGCGCCTCACCAATTTTCTAGACTTTCTTCCTAGACTTCTTTAATTGTATTGCTGATGCTTTTGCACAATACTTGAATTTAGCTGGTATTGTTATTGCTGGTTTAACTGTTTTTTCACTTTTTTTTCATATTCTTCTCTCCCGCTCTCTCCCCAGTTCACTTATTCTGCCTAACTTTCTGAACTGTGTCTCTCCACCCCTACTTGGGAACTGCAAGCACTGGAATCTCACCCTGCGATAGTGCGATTGGGAATCACATAGAAAATAATTGCCAGAAACTGCTTTCCTGCAAGTGTTAATGTGTAGCTGCTCTATCTCTGAAACTAGTATAACTAGTCCTTACACTGTGTACACACAGCCAGAGACGGCAGTAGCTTGTTTCCCAGTTAGCCTCACTGTTTCTTTTCTCACCCATCCCAAAATATTTCTTATAACTTATAATAGATAAACCTTAGCACAGCTGAGTGGTCAGCAGACCTGTTTCCCATGCTCTGCTAGCTCTCCTCGAGCTTTTTTTCCTACCCCTACAAGACTCTGTAATTCAAGTGCACATTACATTGTTGTACTCAGCCTAGCTATTTAACAGGGATTTCCTGGTACCAAACTTAGTGCACTGCTGTTTAATGATACTTTTTTTTCATTCCTCACCGTGAGCGTGTTGTTTGTTCTACCCACTCCATTTGCCCTCTCTATACTTGGCCTCATTCCACTCCCCTACACTACCCCCATTTCCACACACCCTTACTTTCCTTATGTTTATACTTCACTAGCCACTCCCTCTTTACAATATGTCCAATCAAAAACCTCCACCTAATACACTCTAACTCAAAAGTAATCTTTTACTCCCCTCACACTTCAGTTACAAATAATGCATTCTTACCTAAATCCTAAAATACCTAATAATAAAACTCCTTCAATAACAAAAAAAGCTAAAAGCATCCAACCTGCAATAAAGTTCATGAACAAGCTGCACTTACTGACAACCACTCTGGCACTTTTAATATTAGCAGCATATGACACCTCTTATCATTCCAACCTAAATTAACTTTCCCCTTCCTACTCCACCTCTAGTAGCTACCCCCTAACACCCAAACCAGTAAACATCCCCATATGTAGTTCCAGCTTCAATATCACAACTCTACACTATACACAGTTTTCCCTTCTCCCTCGCCCAAACATAACTAGCATCTCTCAAAACTGTACATAGTCAGATTCTTGAAAACTCCAGTCAACATAGCATCCAAGCTAACTCTCAGTGGGGACATTTCACCCAAACCCTGGCCCAACCTGCAAATCGTACAACTCTACCTCACAAAATGACATAAAACTCAATCTACAACCATTTCTCCTAGGGACAAGTCTGATATTCTACTATTAAATATTAATAACAAAATCTTTGAGCTGCATGCTAACTTCTCCCTATACTCCCCTGATATTGTACTTTTCACTGAAACTTGGCTAAAATCTACCACTCCCAGCAATGAAATACTACCACTAGAATATAATGTCATACATACAGACAGAATTAGTAAAAGAGGAGGAGGCATGGCCCTACTCTTTAAAAGCCACCTCTGTATAGAACATTCATATGAAACAACTCTAAACCTTAATAAAGCTGAAATAATATTTGCTAAACTAAACATTAACCCCAAGAAACATATATACATAATAGGTAAATATATGCCACCAGGGGATAATATCCAAAAGTAGAAAATATACTACACTGGAGCAGTAAAACATTACCTCAGGAAACAGTTATTATGGGCGACTTCAATGTAGACTGGTTAAACTGCAACTCCACAAACCCCAAAAATTGCATCAACCTGTATGGCTTCACACAGCTGATCCAGCCAGCCACTAGGATTAATAAGCCATCCAACAAGCACTCCTCTCTAGACTGGATATTAACAAATAGGCCAGCAGTCCTCCACTCCTACTCTGGCTGTCTACCAGATAGTCTCAATGACCACTTCCCAACCTATTTACTTAGGAAACAAGCTAACCCATCTAAACAAACTACATTTAAACAAATAAGAAACAAAAAACACCTGAACCCCAACAACTTTATAGATATACTCAAACATTGTAACTGTACACCACTGAAAATCCAACCGCTACATGAAGGAATTGATTAGTTTAACTCTACCTTCCTATCTATACTAAACTCTCAGGCCCCTAGCAGAAATATACATGTTAAAGCTAACTATGCCCCATGTTTAACAAAAGAAACACAATCCCTACTTGAATCTAGAGGCAAGGCTTGGGCAACCTGGAACAAAACAAAGTCCCAACACACTCTACAAACCTACCGGGAACTTAGAAATAAAGCAAAGCAGTAAATTAAGCAAGATGAAATAAATTACTACTCAGAAATCCAATCAAAGCACAGTAATAATCCACAAAAACTCTGGACAGCTATAAACAATATATTTTTACCAGGAAAAGTCAATACACCCCTCTCCTATCACTAGTAATAATTCAGACAATATTGCAACTCAGTTT
Source organism: Protopterus annectens (assembly GCF_019279795.1). Taxonomy (NCBI): domain Eukaryota; kingdom Metazoa; phylum Chordata; order Ceratodontiformes; family Protopteridae; genus Protopterus; species Protopterus annectens. The sequence goes on from NC_056729.1 coordinate 750,754,724, forward strand.
AATAAATACTTTACTGAAACTATCTTAGCATTGTCCAACAATCAAACCCCCTCACCTATCAGAACTACCACTGTCTCTTCCAATATAACATCCACCTTCTCCATGCAACCTCTAGCTATAGAGACAATCAAAAAAATTCTTAAAAAGCTAAAACTCACCACATTAGCTGCAGACAACTTACTTGCTGATTTTCTAAAACTAACACGCTGGTGTCAACGACCTGAGACGTACCTCCTTGGACTACATGAAAAGGGACATCGAGGAGCTCTCTGATTATGTAGCCCAGGCAGGTATGACCCTGACCTTGAGCAGTATCCTACCTTCACCTAGAATGATGCCACAATACAGTGATAAGATGATCAGCTTTAATAATTGGCTTAAATTCTGGTGTCATTCAAAGGGGATCCAATGTCTGTCTGCCTGGGATGACATGCTGGACAAGCCACGCTGCTTCGCAAGGGACGGCTTGCACCTGTCACCCCTGGGCTTTCGGATATTGGCAAAGGCTCTTGCCACCCCATAGTGCCTTTTTTAGGCAAGGCTCAAATTCTAAACCTACCACCCTAGAACACCAAAAAGGAAAAAAACTAAGGGTAATGCTGCTCAATGCCAGAAGTCTCAATCTCAAGATGCACGCACTCGAGGCCCTTCTCAATATGGAGAACATCGATGTCTGTGCTGTGACAGAAACCTGGTTCAAGGCTCCTGAGAGCACCCCAGCACTAACAGGTTTCACCTCATATCATGCGTTCGCCCCAAAATCCGGACAACACCAAGAAAGGAGGGGTGTCCATATTCATAAAGGACACCCACACCTCAAGGTTGGTGGCAACGCATGATGCATCGGAGACCATCCAGGTGCAATTAACCATAGGCAAGACTGCTCTGCAATTTGTAGCATGTTACAGGCCACCCTCTCAAACTCAGGAACCTCACATGGCCTTCCTGAAAACATTGGAGGGAATAAATGTATCTCCAAACACCATCATACTAGGTGACTTTAACTACCCTAATATAGACTGGGAACACTACTCAAGCCCGAACACTCTAACCCAAAGATTCCTGGAGTTCATAAACTCAAATGCCATGGAACAACTAGTCACCATCCCCACAAGAGGAGAAAACATACTTGATCTCATCATCACGAACATGGGATCAAAATGTTCAACACCGGAAGTATACCCCTCACTGGTGAGATCAGATCATAAACTAATCTCGCTGGAGGTCCTCATCCCGCCCCACCTGAAACAAAAAGACCACAGTGAAAAACTTCTCAAAAGCCAATTTCACACTTCTAAAAACTAGTGTGGTCTCCTTTAAGGCCCCTGAGCCAGTGGTAAACATTACTCAAACCGCTGAATCACTTACAAATGCCTTCTACCAGCACCTACAGGACTGCATGGATCAGGCAATCCCAAACAAAACTAAGACTCTCTGTACCAAAGGCAAGCGTCCAGTCTGGTGGACCCCAGCCATAAACAAGCTCTACAACAAAAGGAGGAAGCTACTACAAGATAGAGCAAAATCCTTGAAAGGTAAGACACCTTTGATCATTATAAGTAAAAACTAAGAGCTCTCATAAAATCATCCAAGGCAAATTTTGAGAGAAAAATCGCCAAGGACTCTAAAGAGAATCATAAGGCCTTCTTTAGCTATGTTAGAAACCTAGGAGGAAACTCCCAGATATGCTCAGAATTAGTTCAAAATGATGTGAAAATTACTGAACCTACACACATTGCCAACATACTGGCTGACAGGTTCAGTGGAAACTTCCCCCGACCTCCCCGGCCAAGAGGAGAGATATCTATTCCAGAGGATTGTAGCCCCCAAACATCTCCAACGCCCAGGTGAGAACTGCCCTCACTAAGGCAAAAACACAGCATCCATGGGACCGGATGGTGTCCCCGGCTGTGTGCTTCATGAACTCAATGAGGAATTAAACCCACAGTTAGGACAGCTGTTTAATCTTAGCCTCACCTCAGGATACGTACCCAAGGAGTGGCGCACGGCGACTGTGGTCCCACTTCATAAGGGCGGTGCCTCCACAGACCCTGGAAATTACCGCCCCATTAGCTTGACAAGCCTTATCTGCAAAGCCATGGAGAGGATCATAATGGAACTCATAAATAAAGACATAGGGAACTTGCAGACTTTGGATCCAACTCAGTTTGGCTTTGTCAAAGGCAGATCCTGCCTCTTAAACTTGGTTGACTTTTTCGAGACAGTCACCAAGGCCATTGATGAGGAAAGGCAGTCCATACAGCCTACCTCGACCTGGCAAAGGCCTTCGACACAATACCCCACTCAGGTATCATCGAAAAACTCATCAGCTTGAATGTAAACCCATACATCACAAGATGGGTTGCAAACTGGCTAAGTGACAGAACCCACAGGGTCAGAGTTGCTGGAGCCATGTCAGACTCAAAGCCTGTCACAAGTGGTGTCCCACAGGGCTCAGTCCTGGGTCCACTCTTGTTCGGCATCTACTTTTCTGAAGTACAAGCAAACACAGGAGGGTTATGGCTGACAAAGTTTGCAGATGACTGCAAACTGGGTGCCATAGTCGAAAACACATCTGACACAGATATCCTCCAGAAGGGCCTCACAGAAATGGATAACTGGTGCCAGAGCCATGGCCTGAAGTTAAACGCCAAAAATGCATAGTCATACCCTTTGGGAAAAACAAGGCTACCCCTAGCTACCATATAGGTGGCAATCCACTGAGCACAGAAAAGTCATCAGAGATCTGGGGACCCAGGTTGACAGTAGCCTTCGCTTGACACTCATGTTGCTAAAGTAGTTAGGAAAACCTTCTATATCACCCACCTGATCATGAAGGGATTCACATCTAGATCAAGGGAGGTCATCGTCCCCCTGTACTCATCACTTATTAGACCTATGATTGAGTACAATGGCCCGTTCGGAATGTATCTGACCAGACACCTGCTGCAGCTTGAAAGGCCCCAAAAGTTCCTCACCAAAAGGATAAAGGGTCTCAAAAATATGTCTTATGCTGCCCGACTGAAAGAACTCCAGCTCTATTCAGTCTCATACTGCTTGCTCAGAGGTGACCTGTGCCTGACATATAAGGCCATGTCAAACCCAGATTTGATGAATATGCTTCACCTCAAAAATCTAGATCCCTCAGAACCACAAGGGCGGAGACTTAAACCTTGACACGGTTATAAATAGAACGTGCTGGAGGGACAGATTCATCACCCAGAGACTCCCTATGCTGTGGAACAAAATCCCGGTACATGTGAGGCAGAGCACCTCTCTGGTCTTGTTCAAGAGGAATCTTGACCAATGGATGGGAGATTGCAGATATACCCCAGGGATTACTTCAGCGTCACTGCTTGACAGAGGCACAGCAAAATGATAGGCATAGTTTTTATTCAAACTAAAGGGGTGGCGAAAGCCACATAACTATGGGCTAGGCTTATAAATGCCCTTGGGCAGATAGCCTAGTATGAACCTATGAACCTATGAACCTATGAACAACAGACAGACTAGCTTATCCTATATCAATTCTTATCAATAGATCCATAGCTGAACAACAGATACCTCCCATTTGGAAAACCTCTCATATTATGCCTCTACATAAAGGTAGCTCTTCAATAGATCTCTCTAACTATCGCCCAGTTGCAATATTATCACCACGGTCTGAAGTACTAGGCAGGGTCATTCACATGCAAGCTACTGATTACCTGCATACTAACAAAGTTCAGGCCAACACTCAGCATGACTTTCAACCATTTCATAGTACATGAACCACTCTAATGTCATTCACTGATACTATCAACTATCACAGGAACAGCAGTAATTATGCATCCTCTGTCTTCCTTGACTTATCAAAAGCCTTTGATATGGTTTCTCATAGTAAACTTTAAAATGTTTTCTCAGAGTTAACCTTTTGTCAGTCTCCTCTTTCCTGGTTCCAGGATTACCTTACTGGATGCCAGCAAGCAGTTTCTTGAACAGACATTCTCAACCCTTCTACCAGTGACTCAAGGTGTCCCTCATGGCTCAGTCTTAGGCCCACTACTATTTTCAATATTTACAAATAACCTCCACACCTCAACCCCATAAGCCACTCTCATCCAATAAACAGATGATTCAATGGTGATATGTGCTGCCTCCTCCAAAATTTAACACAATCTTTTCTAGCAGTTGAGACCTGGCTTACAAATGATCAACTAATTTTAACCCCCCCCAAAAAAAATCACATTTATGATTTTCCAACCCACTAAATCAGCCTCACCCACTAACATTTTCAACATTGTATCACTAAATAACACCATCATCTCCCCATCACTGCACACCAATCATTTAAGGGTCAAAATTGATTGCAGCTTAAAATTTTTCCAAACAGTAAAAAAGTACACAAAAAACTCAAAATATTGTACAGGAAAAAACACTACTTCACTAAAAATACTAAAGCTACCATTGCCCGATCTCACTTAATCTCCACTCTGTTGTACACAGCTCCCATACTTACAAATCTAAAAAATTCAGAGGTAGCAAAACTTGAATCTTCTTATAACAAAATTGCCAGATATGCTACAAACTTACCAGCTACAGCTCACCATTGTATAGCACTCAATCAACTCAAATGGCTAGAGCTCCCCTACCTCCTTCACTACAACCAGTTAACCATGCCCCTAAAATCCTCTATAAACCTGAAAAACCACCTGCCCTACAAATATTACTACAACCATATGCCACTAATAGAACCCTACACTCCACTAACAAATACCATATAAAAATCAGTACAACCAAAAATCACACAGGAGATTCCCTCTTCTCAAATTATATAGGAAAAATCTGGAATGACTTACAGGAAAACATTACAACTGTTACAACACTAACCCAGTTTAAAACAATGCTAAAGTCCCACTTATTTAACAAATGGATGTGTCCTTGCTCTGCTCCTGACTGATCTTTCCCTCTGACAATGCTTCACTTACTGACTAAACCATCTCACTCTGTTCTTTTTATTACCTATGCCTCTTTGCATACAACATTACACAGTACTATACCGCAGTAGAGATGATGACATATTGACTAGACATTTTAATTTCTTCGTAAGCTATATTCAGAAATTGTGTAATGTCATATTGATCTCTCTGTTTATTTATACAGAATTGTATAATGATGCAATTATCTGTCTACTTATTGTTTAATCTTTTAATTCTTATTGATTTGGTCAACATTTATCATGTATTATCTCACCTTAGCAG
>NC_056729.1:750764963-750824963 GCF_019279795.1 Protopterus annectens
CAGTGTGTTTCTAGACTGCAAACACAGGCAACAATAGCTTTACCCTGTCTAATTATATTATTGACATTTTCAGTGTCTGTTTCTCATCTATTTTTGACTCCCCATGCTGTCATTTATAACAAACTCAATACTATTAATTATAGTTTAAAAGAAACATACAGCAAACATTGACAACAATAGTTTTACCCTAAGTCTGTTATTGTCATTTTCAGTGATGGTTTCTCTTTTATTTTTGACTCCCCATGCTGGTATTTTTAATGAACCTAATACTATTAATTCTAGATGAACATGAACTTATAGGCAAAACCAGTTATCAATTAATGCTAATAACAGAGTGTCATTAATTATGATAAGCAGCAAAAGGCACACACTTTACTTGATTATTTAAATTGTTGCTGTCCCTTCTTACACAATTCTGGACTTTCACTTTCTATTAGTTTCCAGGTTAAGGTTTTCGCTCATTGGCTTCTGTTAGGATTCTATTAGATTTCAAATGTGAAGGCCAAGAGCCACTTAGCAGCTAAAGGCTATAATGTTTAAATTCAATGGTGAAGACAGGTGAGGATGCCTTTACTTACTGAGCATGGTATGCTTTAAATTCAATGGTATAATATTGCACAGCATCGTTTCACCAGATCCAAGGCACCACAGTAACCAGCATGAAAATAATGGAGAACTGAGAGTAGTATTCCATCCTGTGAATCACACCAACATTACAGTAATGATGCCCCCCCCCCCCCCAAAATAACAGCATGGCAGTCATACTGCTTCATGCGTTTAAAGTAGCATTACATCAATACTGACTTATACATTTCTGTCACCAGACAGGAGTGTATGAGAGTAACTGTGGCCTGGCAGTAGTATTAATTCATGAGAAACATGCCGGCATGACATCAGCATTGACCTCATACATCTCTGTCACAACTGAGGAGTATATCAGAGTAACTATTGCCTGGCAGTATTATTAATTCATGACCAACATATCAGCATGACATCAATACTGGCTCATATATTTCTATCACCAGAGAGGAGTGTATGAGAGTAACTGTGGCCTGGCAGTAGTATTAATTCATGAGAAACATGCCGGCATGACATTAGCATTGACCTCATACATCTCTGTCACAAGTGAGGAGTATATCAGAGTAACTATTACCTGGCAGTATTATTAATTCATGACCAACATATCAGCATGACATCAATACTGGCTCATATATTTCTATCACCAGAGAGGAGTGTATGAGAGTAACTGTGGCCTGGCAATAGTATTAATTCATGAGAAACATGCTGGCGTGACATCAGCATTGACCTCATACATCTCTGTCACAAGTGAGGAGTATATCAGAATAACTATTGCCTGGCAGTAGTATTAATTCATGACAAACATATCAGCATGACATCAGTACTGACTCATACATTTGTGTCACCAGTGAAGAGTGCATGAAAGTAACTGGCCTGACAGTAGAATTAATTCATGAGAAACAAGGCAGCATGGCATCAGTACTAATTCATGCATCTTTTGACACCATTGAAAATTATGAGAGTCTGTGGACTGACAGCAGTATTAATTTGTGAGAAACAAGGCTGGATGGCATCAGTACTGATTCATGCATCTGTTGTCACCATTGAGGAGTGTATGAGAGTCTGTGGACTGACAGTAGTATTAATTTGTGAGAAACAAGGCGGCATGACATCAATACTAATTCATGCATCTGTGTCTCCAGTAAAGAGTGTATGAGAGCAACTGTGGCATGACAGAAGTATTAATTCATGAGAAACAAGGCTGCATGGCACTAGTACTGACTCATGCATCTATTGTCACCATTGAGAAGTGTATGTGAGTCTGTGGACTGACAGCAGTATTAATTTGTGAGAAACAAGGCTGGATGGCATCAGTACTGAATCATGCATCGGTGTCACCAGTGAAGAGTGTGGGAGAGTAACTGTGACCTAACAGTAGTATTAATTCATGAGAAATGAGGTTGCATGGCATCAGTACTAATTCACACATCTGTTTCACCAGCGAGGAGTGTATGAGAGCAACTGTAGCCTGACAGTAGTAGTAGTTCATGAGAAATAAGACTACAGGGCACCAGTACTGATTCATGCATATGTGTCACCAGTAAAGAGTATGGGAGAGTAACTGCGACCTAACAGTAGTATTAATTTATGAGAAATGAAGTTGCATGGCATCAGTACTAATTCATGTATCTCTCTCACCAGTGCGGAGTGTATGAGAGCAGTTATAGCCTGACAGTAGTAGTGCTCATGAAAAACAAGGCTGCATAGCATCAGTACTCATTCATACTTCTTAAGACAGCACACAATAGTAATGATGTACCAACATCATATAAGCTGCCATGTTCTTCTTGATTCAAAAGGCAGACACTCAGAAAGTTTGGTGGCGCACATTTAAAGTAAGACTTATCAAGAAAACAGTGTCTATATTAGAAACTCAATGTTTCAAAAGAGTGAACGCTCTTAAATTGACACCAAATATGCTAAATCACAGAATGTCAAATGCATGGAACAGCGATTTTTTCCCAGGGAAAAAAATTGCTGCTCCAAAAAAAAAAACTGAAACAAAACAAACAAACAAACAAAAAAAAAAACAAATCCACAGACAAAATAAAGTGGGGAGCTTTGCCCCCACACCCCTGATGTTGGGGGCTGTGTCCCCCACACCCCGTCTACTTAAATATAACAACTATGAGATTGCACCACAGTGGAAGAAATGGCAAAGTGCAGACAAAGGCCCAGGAATTTTTCTTCCCTGGGAAAAAAAATTGCTGTTCTGATCGTTCGACTTTCTGTGGTTTCACATATTTGGTGTCAATGTAAGAGTTGTTTACTCTTTTGAAACTTCGACTTTCTAATATAGACCCAAGAAAACATTATGGTAGGTATTACCTTATACATTATAGATGTTAATTAAGAAATAATTATTCCTTCTTCTCTAATCAATTCTGTCTCAACAGGATGAAATTGGGAAGCCAGGTCAAATATATCTAGCAAGTGTTATTTTAATGAGACCTTAATAAATTAAATCATCATGGGCATGGCATATATGCAGCCCATTTACTGTTCAGTTTATAGGCAGTAGTTTAATGCCTTTCCATAATATAAATCATATAACATAGTAACAGAAGGGAAAATAGATAGCCATGCGTGATTTTTGCTTAGAACGTTAACTTTAATAAGGAGAGATATTGAGTTTTGGCTGCATAAGACATTAATGATAAGAGCATCTTCCTGAATAATATTTGTAAACAGCATTTGAAGGGTTCTGAAAGCACAGGCCAGTTTGTTCCTGGAGGATGGCAAAAGTAGTGCAAGATATACAAGCTAAAATGAGCAAAAAGAATGAATCATAGTATGGAGCAATTCATTAATTTATGTGCTGTATGGATGCTACCGCGTGCTGAATCTCAAAATAATTTAAATGGGCAGTAGAAACATGATGACAAAACAGGTCACCAGCAAATGATGTGAAGAAATGATGGCATACTAGAGACCTAAACTGTTAAGCAGACAGCTTAATGGTTAGGGGCAATCTCAAGATTCACTCGCTCAAAGCAGTCCTCAAAATGGAGAACATCGACATTTGTGCTGTAATGGAGACCTAGTTTAAAGCAGCAGAAAGTACCCCTGCACTACCAGGCTATAACTCATTCCACACCTTTTGGTCCCAGAAAATGGACCGAAGCTCCAAAGGAGGTGGCGGCTCTATATTCATAAAGTATATGCACACCTCCAGACTAGTAGCCCAACATAACGCATCGGAGATACTTCAGGTACAACTAACAGTGGATAAGACGTCGATTCAGGTTGTAGCCTGTTATAGGTCCCTGACCATGTCCCAAGACTCTCATTCCACGTTCCTAAGCACCCTGGAAACATTTAGGGTCCAACCCAACACTGTCATACTTGGTAACTTCAACTACCCCTCCATTAACTGGGAAGACTAGTCATGCACCAGTACACTTGCCCAATGCTTCCTGGAATTCATTAATTCAAATGTGCTGGACCAGCTCATTCTTACCCCCACTAGAGGAGGCAACATCCTTGACCTGGTTATTACTAACATGGGCAACCGTTGCTCAACACCAATAGTCATTTCCTCCCTGGTTAGATCGACCACAAACTAATTACCATGGAAATCCACATCTCAACCACACCACCAGCAAAGGTAACCACCATAAAAAACTTCTCCAAAGCTGACTTTGGGCTCCTAAAAAGGGTTTACTATCATAATTTCAAATGAAACTCGGTCGACCGCACTATGTTCGACAACAGAAAGTCGAACATGGCAATGTCGAACTTCAAAAGCAAGCCTAGAAATGGGTTTTAACATGGGTCGAGATAGGGGTTCACTGCTATTGCCGAACTACAAACCTTGCCCCTATCTCAAGCCATGTTCAAACCCATTCCTAGGCTTGCTTTTGAAGTTTGACATTGCCATGTTCGACTTTTCATTGTCGAACATAGTGCGGTTGACCGAGTTTCATTCGAAATTATGATAGTAAACCCCTAAAAACAGAGGTGGTTAACTTCACGGTACCCATGCAAATGGAAAATAGGTGCATGACTGCCGAATCATACACCAATGCACTGTATGAACATTTACATAAATGCATGGAACTAGCCATACCCAACAGAACCAAGATGCTCTCCTCCAAAAAAAGGAAGCCAATCTGGTGGTCCCCTGCCATTAATAAACTCTACAACAGAAGGAAGAAACTGTTGCAGAAAAAGGTTAAGTCTCAAGACCGGGAAAACTCCCTTATTAGCCAAAACAAAAAGTTGAGATTCCTCATCCCTAGCTATGAAGGCAGAATTGAGGCAGACACTAAAAACAACCACAAAGCCTTCTACAGTTATATCAAGAATCGCCATGGCAATACCCAGATTTGCTCTGAGTTACTGCATAATTTTACCTCCTATACTGAACCAACAGATATTGCCAACATACTAGCCAACAGATTCAGTGCCAACTTTACCCCTCTCTCCCCACAAAAGGACCTATCACAATGCCAGAAGAATGCCAGGCACCCAACATTACTGCAGTACAGATTAAAGCTGCACTGTCCAAGGCCAAGAACGCAGCTTTCATGGGACCTGACAATATCCCTGGCTGTGTTCTACATGAACTACAGAGTGAACTGGCACCTCACCTGTGTACCCTGTTCAATCACAGCCTCGCCTCAGGCTGTATCCCCCACACAATGGAGCACTGCTACAGTCATCCCTTTCCATAAAGAGGGAGAAACTGCAGACTCTGGGAATTATTGCCCCATTAGCCTGACAAGTCTGATATGTAAGGTTATGGAGTGCATCATCATGGACCTAATTAATAAGGATATAGGGAATCTCCAAACTCTGGATCCCATGCAATTTGGTTTTGTGAAGGGTAAATTATGCCTGCTCAACCTGGTTGACTTCTTTGAGTCAATCACCAGAGCTGTGGATGAGAGCAATTCAGCTCATACAGCCTACCTAGATCTGGCCTTGGCCTTTGATACCATTCCCCACTCAGGAATTATTGATAGACTCACCAAAATAGGCATAGACCCCTATATTACTAGGTGGGTTGCAAATTGGCTCACCAATAGAACCCACAGTGTGAAAGTAGCAGACTCCAAGTCAGACTGCCAATCAGCCATGAGTGGAGTCCCACAGGGATCGGTCCTGGGTCCTCTCCTGTTTGGCATCTATTCTCAGAAGTCCAGGCCAACATGGAGGTACTCTGAGAGCCATTATTAACTCCCCAAGTGATGTAGACATCCTACAGAAAGGCCTCACTGAGACCAACAACTGGTGTCGAAACCATGGCCTTGATCTTAATGCCAAAAATGCGTCATCATTCCCTTTGGGAAAAACTCAGTTCCCACTAATTACCACATTGATGGTAGCCCACTGAACACTGAAGGCATTATAAGAGATCTGGGGCCACAGGTTGAGAGCAACCTCTCCTTCGACCACCACTTTGCCACTGTGGTCAGAAAGTCCTTCTATGTGGCACATCTCATTACCAAGGGTTTTCCATCCAGGAAGAAAGAGGTCATCATCTCTCTCTACTCTTCCCTCATTAGACCAATCATTGAGTATAATGCTCCATTTGGCATCTACCTCACTAAACACCTACAACAGTTGGAAAGGCCACAAAAGTACCTCACAAAGAGGATTGTAGGCCTTAAACACATGCCCTACATGGACAGCCTCAAAGAACTCCAGCTTTTCTCTGTCTCATATCGTCTATTAAGAGGCGATCTCTGCTTGACTTACAAAGCCATGTCTTGACGCATGCCCTGTTAGAAATGTTACACATAAAGAAATCACAATCCCTCTGCATCACATGCTCTAGGGACCTCAACCTCATTACCACAATCAACAGAACATGCTGGAGGTACAGGTTCATAACCCAGAGACTGCCCATGCTCTGGAATAGACTTCCCATACATGTCAAGCAGAGCACCTCACTGTCCCTTTTCAAGAGAAACCTTGATGAGTGGATGGGAAATAAAAAGTTCATCCTGGGGATCACTCCAGTGGCTCTACTTGATAGAGGCACTGGGAACTAACAGTGGCATGATGCCAGGACACTTCTATGGGCTAGGCTTGTAAAGGCTCCAGGGCTGTTGGCCAAGGACACACCTATGAACCTATAAGACAAAAGATCAGCAGTGATAAAGGGTCACCCTGGAATATCCCCCTTTTAATTTTTATTCCGGAAAAAATAATTTGTCCTTTATCATGGCTTAACTGTAAAGTGGTTTGCCACTGTTTCATGATCATTATAATGCAATCAATCAATGCAATCTTTTAGATTTGTAATCACTCTTTTATCCATGAATGTGGGATACTGTAAAATGCTTTATTGTAGTCTATCCATGACATACTTAGATTCTTCTCCTTTTTACAATTCTCTGTTATGTCTTTAACAACAAATGATCTTTTGTTCCACATGACTTTCTTTTTTTATCTTTTTGCTCTATTACCATGATTGAGTTTTCTTCTAAATGACTATAAACTCTATTGGCATCAATTCGAGTGTATAGTTTATACATTGTTGGAAGGCAAGTTATTGGTCTGTAGTTTTTAGGATAGCTTGTGGGTTCACTCTTAAGGAGGAGTATTGCTTTTCCTGGTATTAACCAAGTTGGCATCTGTTCGGGGTACATATATAAATAGTTCTTGCTCATAGCTAAACTTATGTAAAGATGTTAATACTTTTAGCCAGAAGTTAGGTACTGCATCTGGGCTTGGGGTTTTCCAGTTAGGAGCTCTTCTTAACTTTGTTTCAGTTTCCCTGGCTGTTACTTCCTCCCATTTCATATTCTGTACATTTGAACTTTTTCTTTCCTTTACTTTTTTCCATTAACCATATTTGTTATGTTCCACAGGATCTTCATAGGTATTTCTCCAAAATGTGTCTGTTTCTTCTTTATTGATGGTGTCTCAATTCCTTTTGCCTTGCTTCCCAATTGTCTATAAAACTTTTTTGGGCCATCAATAAATTGTTTATGTTGTACTTTTCCTTTATATTTATCTGAATATCGTTTAAGTTTTTGTGTCTGTGCTGATATCTTTAGCTTATTATTTGCAATAGTATACAATAAATCTTGATTTGTTCTGATACTGTGCATTGCTTTTATCATATCTAAGTATTTCTGTCGCTCTGTTCCCTCATCTTTACTCTTCCTACAGTGACATTTCTTTTCTTAATTGCTTTGTAGTTTTCTCGATTTGATGCTTCTATGATGACATTTGATTTCTCCCCTTCCTTTCCCTTACTGTTCTGTGTTTTTGTGGTAAAACTTTATATGTTATTAATTTAGCTGCACAGTAGCATATGCTATTTACTTCTGCTATATCACATGAGTTTCTTTGAAAAGTCCTGATTACTGTGTTAATTTGTTTTTATCAAACTTCTAACATTTTGGGTCTTATTGACTTTCTATAGTCTATTTCTTTTATTGATTTTAATATGCCTATCCATCTCTGTTAAATAAAGCAACTCTTCCTTTAGATCATTTTCTTCTAAACTGAGGGCAGATTCTGTGTTCTCCATTTCCTATGTCATTCTACAGAAAGTTCCAGAGTACCTTTCTCTGCCATATTCTCTTCAGTTTCATCCTGTGTCATCCATTGATCTTTCATATGGGAACTCACTGACCTATCACTCCACAACATTGACTGTGCCAGAGTTGCCACACTTTCCTGTTTCTTCCCTTGCTGTGCAACTCCAACTGAACGTTTATACTGGTTTCCTACTGAAGACTCCAACGTATCTTCATATGGAAACAGATCAGATGTTTCCTGCTCCACTGGTTTCTCCTTAATTTGGGAATTCATTATTCTCACCTGCTGTGGTGTTATAAGAGTTACATTTTTTTTACACTAAATCCTTCACTTTGCAGGTAATCTATAACCTCAGTTTCTATGTCTTTAACTTCTCCATTACTAATCCTCCTTTCTGCTTTCCATCTTTGTTTTCATATTTTTGTACTGTAATATTTTCCATATCTGGATGCCTGTGAATACATTCTTCTTCAAATATCTTTGGTGCTGCTCTTTTTATATTGGTTAATTTTGCTTTCTCTTTTGCATAATTATTGCACCATACTAAATCTCTTTTTTTCTTCCCCATGTCCATATTTTCCTTCAGATGTCTCCTGCTCCTCCTGTTTCTCCTTACTTGGGGGACTGCCTGTTCCATAATGCTGTGCAGGTATTCCATAACTTCTGCTTCTATTTTTTAACTTCTTCTTTACTAATCATCTGTTCTATATTCCCCTCTTTGGAATCTTATTTTTGTATTGTGAAATTTTCCATATTTGGGTGCTTTTGCCTGTATTTCTCTTGGAATATCTTTAGTGCTGCTTTTATGTATTAGTTAATTTGGCTTTCTCCTTTGCATAAATATTGCACCACATCAGATCTCTCTTTCTTTCCCATGTCCATATTTCTTTTTTATACCTTTCAAAAATATCTAAATGTTGTTCTTTATATTTCTGCACTTCCTCAATTGCTACTTTCTTTCTATGTAGGGCTTTTGCTATAGGGCAATACATGTATCTTATTCCTGTCCTGTGACTTTGTTTTCCAATTTTTCTCCTAAATGCAGTTTGAAACTAAAAATACAATCAATCTTCAGTCACTGTGTTGGCATTTTCTGTAGAATAACATTACATTTACAATGCAGTTTTATCTATGTAAGTTGAGTTGTTATGTTTTCTTATTTTGTTTCACTTTAAACTTTGTGAGTAGTGTTGCAATAGATGAAAAAACTTAAAATGCATCGTTTGAACATTATGGTACTTTGAAATACTAACAAACTTAATGTATGTAATGATGCTCCATGTATTTATTTATTTATTTATTTATTTATTTATTTATTTATTTATTTCATTCATTTGTTATCCAGGTAAATAGCAGCATTTGTTATCCATGTAGCAATTTTAGCAGTCTTGTTATCTAAACAGTTAACTCTCTTACTTTCAGTGCAGGAAGGTAAGAAGGCTGTGGGTTCTATTCCCATATCAAGTAGTTAGGTTAATTTTTCCAATACTGACACTGCAGTACAGTGTAAGGTGTGTGTGTGTGTGTGTGTGTGTGTGGGGGTGCTGCCCTCCTGAATGTGCCAACCAAAAATCAATCCCTAGAATCCACAAGAAATGTGTAGGGTTTATGCGAAGCCCACAAGTTATGAGTGTTTTATCTGATGAGCAACAGTGCTCACTGAATATGCATTCTGCTCATCACTCCTACACATTTGCAAGCACATTTATTTGTGGCCAGCAGAAGTGTTGGTGGCCATGAAAAGGTGCAGGGAATCATGAGCACACAATGTAAACAGCAGCTGGCCTGTAAGCAAGCCTATTATACGAGCATGTGTGGAAACCTTTAATGAAGTAAGGGCAAGTTGATTATAAGAATCAACATGCAAAGGGATTTTAAATGGGGAAGTGTACGCAGAATACAATGGTAACAGTGCAGATATAAAGAGGCAAGGGTAAATGAAGAAAATGCAATAAGGTAATGCAGTCAAATGTGATTATGTCACAAATAAACCTTTTAAACATAGATACTTCCATATGAATGTAATAATAATAATTAATCCTGTTCAGAATTCTTGACCCATGCACATAACTAAAAATGGACATGCCTTGTTTAGGCTTAGTAAAATATGTGTTAATTTCTCTGGATTTAAGTTTGGGATATTAGATACCATTGAAGTAAACCCCAGGGGTGGCAACTGGAAAAACACTTTAAAACAAGAGGAAACTGGTGTGGCAGCTTCGTTTGGCAGCTAATCTGTGTCCAGAATTAAATGATTTTATATCTATCTTGCCTGCTTTAAAAGAAAGAGTGGAAAGGGTTTAATTTTATATAATTTCTTTACAGAAATGTATTTTATTGCATTTTTAGTGTTTATAGTGTATGCCTTTAAGGTATTAATTTATTCAAGAGATCTTTTGTTTGACTGGTGGAATTCCCCACCTATCCTGTGACAGTGTAATATATTTAAATCCACATGACTGTTTGTATATTGTTCTGAGGAAGTCAATTTTACTTTGATGAAAGCGCTTAACCTGAAAAATAAACTTGTGTCTATTAATCCTACTGGTGAATTTATGGTTTTTAGTTTTTATTTTCACCAGTTTGCTACATTTATTTGGTAATAGATAAAACTATACTTAAAAAGTTAAATTAAATTAAATGTCACAAGCTTGCCATCCATCAGCTACAGACCTATCTGTTTAATCAATATTTGCAGAGGTAAAATTGCTTACAGAAGTAAAAGCATCACTGGTTTTAAGTTCTACTTCGTTGTGAAGTAGTGCTTTGCTGTATATACAGAATGAGCGTAATGTGTGCAGTTCATGCAATGAACATGGAAGGGAGACCCATATGTTTGACCCAAGAGTGGAAAAGGCATTGGTTCTGCATAATAACATGTTGGAGGAGTTCTGTAGTAATTACGTTTCCCAGCCATTGAATACAATGCCACCTTCTGCTGTTTCAAAACTAAACACAGATCAGTGAGAAAGGTTTCAAAGATTCCTAAGAGAGAATCGATGAGTTAGAAAACACAATTTTGTAAGAGTAATGCATTTATTCTCCCTTTATTTGGTATCATATAGACTCCTGTTGAGCATGCTGCGTTTAGCCTTCAAAACATTGCATGACCAATCCTGACTGAGAGTCAATGGCCCAGATTCAAAAATGACTTCATTTTGTGCTGACACCATGTGCACTATGAGTAGCAGTGATCCTGCTAATTTGTATTAATTAAACAGCTGTGCACATTGTGCTGGCTTCAAAACAAGGAGAAGCAGCCAAATATACTAATGAATGCATAAGTAGATTAATTACAAACTAATGAAGCAAGTCAGCATGGCAGTATGATTTAAAAAAGTATAAAATGTGAGTGTGTACATGCCTTACTCCATTTTCACGTCAGTTTCACTACTTTTTGGAATGCAACCATGAGCACAGTTAGAAAAAATGATTAGTGGTTGTTGCTGGTATCACTAGCCTATATATACAACAGGCTTTAATTGCTGGTACCTGACCTCAGCCTAGAAGAAGAAGAGTGTTCAGGCCGTGTTTCATCTATCATAGACTTTGTGATACTGAAATATTAGAGCATTGCAGGGTGAAGAGGGCTACCTTAGAGGAAATGGTCAACCTCTGGCACCCTCACCTGATGCACTGGAGAAATCATGAAGAACCTATGCCAGTAGAAACCAAGGTATGTGAAGCACTATGAGTACTAGCTACAGGGACTTTTCAGAGACCTACAGGGTATATATTAGGGGTGACACAGGCCCCAGCTTCAAGAATATCTCCAATTTCTAAATGCAAAATTGCAACATGTAAGGAATCATATCTGGTTTATGCGTACCTCGGAAGGTAGAAGGATAGAACTACCAGCATACAACTCTTCTATGCTTTATCATATTTCAGCAAGGTTCTGGGGGCCATACAGTGCACACTCATTGAACAAACCTCACCTGGTGAACAGGGAAGGAGGTACTTCAGTAGAGAATGATATTGCTCTATCAACTGTCAGGTGGTCTGTACTGTACAAGAGGTCATCTGCAATGTATGTGTGCAGGTAACCCTGGCAGTTTTCATGACTCACACATATCGCACAAAGGTTTTCTAGAGGTGACATTCCTCAAGGGCATCTAGTGTGGGTGCAGGATATGCATTGGAAAATGTGTTCATGACACCCATGAGAAGCTCACAAAACCCCACTGAGCAAGGTCACAATGATGCACTCTCAAACTAGAAATCTTATAGAGCGTGTATTTGGATTTCTCAAATCAAGGTTCCGATGTCTAAACACATCCAGAAATGCTATGCATAATGACCCAGGAACCTCAGCCAAAATGCTCACACTATGTGCCACTTTCCACAATATAATTGTCAGGAAACACCTGCAACAAGAACAAGGACAAGAACCACATTTCCCAGCACCACAGGCAGGGCCAACAGCGCCAGCAGCCACAGATGAGTAGTTGAGGAAGAACTAACAGCTCTGAATAATCCTAAGTAGATGTAGATGTAGGCAAGCATAATAAGCTATGGCCCTGGCTAAGAGGCAGATGATAACATACACACTCACTACCTATGTGAAAACTTAAGAAGCTAAGCACATACAAACAGTAACACTGATACATGCAAAATTATCAACATTTGCTTATCCATGTAATGCTTTTGTTCTGTGATCATCAGACAGAGTCAAACTCAGAAGAGACAATTTGTAGCAGCAGCGTTAACCAAGGTAAATGTTGAACCTGCTATGAAGAGATAACAATTACAATTACTTCATATGCAAGTATTTTACATCAGTAAGATAAAACATGTTACAAGTATACAGGAATGTGAACTGTAACTCATGAGTAATGTATGCAATTTAATCTGCACGATACTGTGCATAATGCATTAAAGTTGCCCAGCTTAAACACTCCAACAGTAACCAGGACAATCTTAGCATCATTTGATGAAGATACTGAGCAAACACCATTAACTAACTAGTAAGACAGCATTACTAAAGAACACTATGACAAATACAATGAGGATCACAAACTATATAACAATTATTTGATTTTGGAGGAGAAAGAAAAATCAGTACAATAACTGTAATTAAAACAAGCATATGAGAAAGCAAGCATTGACTATCCATTCTGTGCATCAGATATAGGCAGTCCTAAGTCACAAAGAAATGTGCAAGGGGCAATGCAAGTCATTATCACTTACACAGGGTGAGGAGTGGAGAGGGGATTTACAGGAGGACAAGCCTAATACAAAAGAAATGTGTGGGTGTGTGTGTGTGTGTGTGTGTGTGTGTGTGTGTGTGTGTGTGTGTGTGTGTGTGTGTGTGTGTGTGTGTGTGTGTGTGTGTGTGTGTGTGTGTGTGTGTGTGTGTGTGTGTGTGTGTGTGTGTGTGCGTGTGTGCGTGTGTGAGAAATCAGGTTAACAGCAAGTATCCATTGTCAACACCAGTAGCAATAGATGTAAATCATTCATTATTAATGCTTATTTGTGTGTTTGTGTGTGTGTGTGTGTGTGTGTGTGTGTGTATGTGTGTGTGTGTGTGTGTGTGTGTGTATGTGTGTGTGTGTGTGTGTGTGTGTGTGTGTGTGTGTGTGTGTGTGTGTGTGTGTGTGTGTGTGTGTGTGTGTGTGTGAGGTGATATGGCCTAGATAGGGTGTACAGTGTGTGAATCTACAGGAACATAATCAAAGCACTTGTGTTAGCAATACACAGTAGCATCTTGGACAGGTGTCAGCTGTGCATGGTAGAGTAGTCATTTCACTGCTACCACCCCCGAACATGAAAACCATCTCTGCCAGAAGTCACACTGTTTGTTCCATGACCCTTTCTAGAAGATGGGGTGCTACCTGAATGTGAATGATGCCTCCTGGATGAGCTCTCATCATGACTACTTCCAGAAACATGACCACATGGTCTACCATGGCTGGGTGTGGAAACCTCAATCACTGATGGAGCAGTGGAAGTAGTGTCATTATGGGAGCAGGCTCTGGCACAGCCATATTGGCTAACACCTGATGATGTAGTATCTGTTTGGCCTTATGGATGCTGATCATCTCCGAGCAGACATTCCATAACAGGCACTACGTGATCTAGTGTGTCATTTATGCAAAACAAGGAGTCACCTACATGGTTCAGGCTCTCTTGAATGTCTGAATACACAGCATGTAGTACTCAAAATATCTCATCTGAGTCCCTGGTTCAACATGTCTGTGCCTCCATGATGGATGTACACATACTTTGCATAGCATCTACGGACAAACCAACATCAGGAGGGTGGCAGAAAGCATACCTCCTCCAAACACCTCTAATAACACCCCTGTGCGGTACTTCACCCTCACAATGGCCAGACTCTGCCAGCTCTTCAACTGGAGTAACCACACTACCCTGATTAACCATGTCATCCTCAATCTGTCCTATCTTAGATGGGAAATAGGAAATGTACACTGGGCCTGGCACTCATGTCCCTTATGGACAGTAGTAGCTTATAAATGCCTGTCCCTCAATGTCCTATTTGGCTGCGGAACTTCATTATTCTTTTGGTCAAATTTTGCTAGGCTTAGAAAGGCCCCTTTGAGTCATTAGCCAGTAGCAGTCTATGAATCTATGGCTCTGTGTCATAGGTATTCATAGATATACTGACTGTGCCCAAACTTTGGGTATGGGATCTGGGAGCCACAATTTCGGTGTCAGTCTGAACCTCTGCAACCAGTTTTAGTTCATAGGTTCATAGGTAGGTACTAGGCTATCTGCCTGACGGCATTTTTAAGCCTAGCCAGAGTGTGTCGGCTTTCGCCGACCCATTGATTAATTAACTGAGCCTCTGTCAAGCTGAGCCAATGAAGTGATCCCAGGGGTGTATTTTCTGTTTCCCATCCACTCGTCAAGGCTTCTCTTGAAGAGTGTTAGTGAGGGGCTCTGCCTAATGTAGTTAGGAATTTTGTTCCAAAGCATGGGGAGTCTCTGTGACAGGAATTTATCCCTCCAGCATGTTCTATTTATTTTTGTGGCGAGGTTTAGCTCACTAGAGCGTGTGGCTTGCAGTGACTTGGATTTCTTTAGGTGGAGCATGTCCATCAATTCTGAGGTGGACATGGCTTTGTAAGTCAGGCAGAGATCACCTCTGAGTAAGCGATATGCCACTGAGTACAGCTGGAGTTTTTTCAGTCGGGCTGCATAGGACATATGTTTGAGGCCAGTAATCCTCTTGGTGAGGTGCTTTTGTGGGCTTTCCAGCTGTTGGAAGTGTCTTGTAAGGTACATCCCAAATGGGGCATTGTACTCTATGATGGGTCTGATGAGTGATGAGTAGAGGGGCACTATAACCTCTTTGTTTCTAGATGCGAACCCCTTAGTAATTAGATGGGCCACATAGAAGGATTTCCTAACTACTTTGGCAATATTGTTGTCAAAGAAAAGATTACTATCTAAATGGGTCCCCAAATCTCTTATTACCTCTTCTGTATTAAGGGGGCTGCCACCTATGTTGTAATTCATGGGTGTTTTGTTTTTCCCAAATGGGATGACTATGCATTTTTTGGCATTTAGCTTGAGGCCATGACTTTGACATCAGGTGTCTGTCTCAGTAAGGCCTTTTTGAAGGATGCCCATGTCAGCCGGAGAGTCAATTATGGCTCCCAGTTTGCAGTCTTCAATGAACTTGGTCAGCCATATTCCTCCTGTGTTTGCCTGTACTTCTGAGAAATATATGCCAAACAGTAGGTGTCCCAGAACTGAGCCTTGCGGGACACCACTTGTGACTGGTTTAGAGTCGGACCTGGAGCCCGCTATTCTTACCATGTGAGTTCTGTCTGTAAGCCAGTTGGCAACCCATCTTGTGATGTAGGGGTTTATGTTCAGGCTTGTGAGTTTTTCTATAATACCCGAGTGAGGAATGGTGTTGAACGCCTTGGCGAGATCAAGGTAGGCTGTGTGAACCACCTTTCCTTCGTCTATGGCCTTGGTGACTGTCTCAAAGAAGTCAAACAGGTTTAGTAGTGCCCTAAACAAAGCCAAACTGGGTCAGGTCAAGTGTTTAGAGGTTTCCAATGTCTTTGTTAATGAGTTCTATGATGATGCATTCTATAGCATTGCAGACTAGGCTAGTCAGGCTTATGGGGTGATAGTTACCAGGGTCAGTTGTGGCTCCTCCTTTGTGGAGGGCAGTAACTGTTGCTGTGTGCCATTCTATGGGCACGTACCCTGTGAAGAGGCTGAGGTTGAACAGTGTGTTTAGGTGGGGGGTTAGTTAGTTCTGTAGTTCATGCAAGACGCAGCCTGGGACACTATCTGGTCCCATTGACGCTGTATTTTTGGCTTTTGAAAGGGCTGCTTTCACCTGTGTGTCTGTGATTTTTGGGACAATACACTTTTCCGGTATTGTTGTGGGACCTTTTGGAGGTGAGAGGGGGGTGAAGTTTGTACTGAATCTATCTGACAGGATGTTGGCAATACCAGTAGGTTCAGTATATTTTGTGCTATTTTGCACTAGCTCAGAGCATATCTATGAGTTGCCACTTAGATTCTTGACATAGCTAAAGAAGGCTTTGTGGTTATCTTTTGAAGCCTTGGCTATTTTTCTTTCAAAGTTAGCCTTGGACGATTTTATGAGGGACATTACTTTCTTACTGATACTGATCAGGGGTGTCTCTCCTTCTTGGGATTTGCTCTTTTTCTGAACTAGTTTCCTCCTTCTGTTGTATAATTTGTTTATGGCAGGGGTCCACCAGACTGGTTTCCTTCTCTTAGGGGAGTGAGTCTTGGTCTTGCTAGGGATGGCACGATCCATGCATCCTTGTAGGTGCTCATAGAGTGCAATTGTAAAGGATTATGCATCTTGGGCAGTGTTATAATTTAGTGTGGGGACTGTGAAACTTACCACCTCTGCCTTAAGTAAGGTGAAGTTTGCTTTAGAAAAGTTTTTCACTGTGGTTTCCTTGGTTGGGGGTGGTGATGGGGTGTGGACATCCAGGGTGATTAGTTTATGGTCTGATCTAAAAAGTGATGGGTTGACCTCCGGTACGGAACTCCTGTCGCCCATGTTGGTGATGACCAGGTCCAATATGTTATGGCCTCTGGTAGGGGAGTTTACCAGCTAATTAAGGGCATTTGAGTTGATAAATTCCAGGAAGCACTGAGCCTGGGAGTTTGTACTCAAGTAGTTCTCCCAGTTAATGATAGGGTAATTGAAATTGCCCAATATCAGGGTATTCAGTAGGACCTTCATGTTTTCCAGTGTCTCCAGAAAGGTAAAGTGGTGGTCCTGGGTCATGGAGGGTGATCTGTAGCAAGCCACAATTTGCATTGCAGATTTACCCGATGTTAATTGCATATGGATGATCTCAGAGGTATCATGCTGTGCCACTAACCTGGAGGTGTGAGTATCCTTACTGAATATGGATACACCCCCTCCTTTTGTGTTTTGGTCTGTGTTCTGTGGCCAAAATGTGTGGTATGAGTTGTAGCCCAGTAGTGCTGGAGTGTTCTCTGGTTTTAGTTTTATGGTTTCAGTTACTGCACAGATGTTGATGTTCGCCATACTTCGGAGTGCTTCGAGCGCATGCATTTTGAGATTTAAACTCCTGGCGTTGAGTAGCATAACGTTCATTTTCTTACTTGTGCTGTTTACAGTGGTGGGTTTGAATTTTGAACCTTGCCTAAAAAAGGCACTATGGGGGCAGCAAGAGCCTTGGCCAGTATTCGAAAGCCAAGGGGTGACAGGTGCAAGCCGTCTCTTGTGAAGCAATGCGGCTTGTCAAGCATGTCATCCCAGGCTGACAGACACTGGATCCCCTTTGAATGACACCAGAAGCTTAGTCAATTGTTGAAATTGATAATTTTTTCTTTATACTGAGGTATCATTCTTGGTGATGGCAGGATGCTACTCAGGGTCAGGGTCATACCCGCCTGGGCTACATGATCAGAGAGCTCTTCCATGTCTCTTTTCATGTAGTCCAGGGAGGTACATTTCAGGTCGTTCACACCAACATGAACAATGACAGAGTCATATTTGTACTTGTTCTGGAGTGACCTGAGTGCTTGTGTTATGAGGCAGATTCTGTCTCCCGATAGGCAGCTAACAGTAACCTTCTCCTTGTCCAGCCTAGTGAGTGGGGCGTCAGTGTGCCCGACTATTGAGTCGCTTATTACTAGCATGTTAGGTATGTTATTTTGCCTTGAGGGCTGTGAATGTGCGGCACATTGATTTTGTGTTTTATGTGTTGTCTGGTTTGTGACAGGAGGTGTAGGTTTTGTTGGTGTCTGCTTTGGAGCTCTCTGATGCTTTTGCAGGTTTTTACTTAGAGCCTCCAAGTATGATTTCATGTATTTATGTGTACTTTTTGCCAGCGCTGGTTTAGTAGTTGCAACAAAGACCTTTCAACACACAAAAAATTCATTCTAGTCAGATATATATTCTGTGATGCTTGTGGAATGAGTTATCTTGTAGTGTTTGTGGTTAATACTGAATTCTATAGCATATGTACCCAGACAGTCATTGTTTCAAATCTGTGCATGTGAAAAACAATATGGATGGACAAGAGTGGCTTACCTAACAAATAGTGATATGGCTGAATCACACTTGTGTGAACAGTAGCACCGGTGCATCTTTTTGATTCCTTAGACTAATTTGTCTTGGATAAATGATCACCAAAAGCCTTTCTTAGTTCACACCTTGAAGTATGCTCTTTGTGACACTCTCCATTGTTGCTTCCTGTGGTACATACAGTCAATACATGCTTTTGTGGCTTAGCCAAAGACTTGAGACATGGCACAGTAAGAAAGACACCTTTTTTGTCTGAGTTATAGGAGCCATAACCATTCCAACAGGACACTGATGCAATCCCTTCAAGTGTGTTCTTCTTGACACATCGGATTTGCTCCTTTCTGTGGAGTCAATGGCTGATGCATCTCTCTGTGAGGTTTGACATGTGTTCAAGTCTGGCCAGATATAACTCCAGAGTATGTCAGATAATGCTCACAGGCATTATTTAGTTCACAAAAAATACTGATATGTTCTGCAGGACTTAATGGAAACATTTATTTATAACATTACTATTTTGTTCACTGTATAAGGTGTTGAATGAAATAATGGCTTAGTCAACATTTCTTGATGTGTGCCATGCTGCACAATTGTCACAAAGTGGAATGTGCCTATGTTATGATACTTTCTTGTGGTTTTGCATTGGGTAGTTAATGTCATTTTAGTCCTCAGTGTACTTCCTTATCAGCATGCAAATATAATGATGTAATAGATGCGCGCAGCTTAGCACAAAGAACATTAATTACTCAGTGTTATGAGATAGCTCTCTCTTGACATTTATTCTTCTTAATAGAATTAAGTTCTGGAAGTTTAGCTTTGCCAATGTCTTCTCAATGGAGGTATTGGACTATGTGCAGAGGATAACAACATTTGTTAGAGGCCAGTGTACTGTTGGTTTATGTGAAATGTAGATGTCCAAATGGTCACTTACTAATACATTTTAGTGTTTCAACTGCCAATAAGTGACAATAAAAAGTCCCTTTTTTAAAAAACAGGTTTATTGAAATCATTTCTGAAATGAACAAATATTTTGATAAAACTGAACTGTTTTAAGAAACAATAAGTAAAAACAAGAAAAAGTGAATATAAAAACAAAGATAACAGAAATTATGTACAATAATGTTCACTATATAGCATTCGAGAGATACAATTAAATTAACAGATATTAAAAAATGTTATCATTAATCTAGTTATTTTTCTAATAATTCATGTATATTTTTCCACTGATTATATAAAGTTGTATTCCTAATAGATCTGAATTTAATGGTCAACATTTCTAACTTAAATACTTCAAAGAGAAGATCTTTAAATTCTTGTGATGAAGGTATATATGATGATTTCCAATTTTTTGTAATTGTTTTCCTGGCAATGGATACAATAGACCAAAGCAAAGTTTTTTTCTCTTCTTTATACAGTCTGGAACTGGTGTGTTGAATAATACAAGTGATTTAGTGAGTAAAAAGTTATTTGTAAAGATTGCTTGTAAAAATGTATTTACATCTTCCCAAAATTTATTTAAAAGGAGGCAATCATAAAAAAAATATGTGACCAATCTGCATTTATTACAGTATTACATCTCCAACAGAAAGTATTTATCTTAGTTATCTTACTTATGTTATATGGAGTGAGGTATGATTTGTTCAAGAATCTCCAGGTAAATATTCTCAATTTAAGTGAAGAAGTAGTCATACTAGCTGACTGAAGAATATTTGATTTATTCTTCTCTGTAGGATTACAATTATTGGTGATAGAGAAAAATTTCCAGTAATTATCTGAGTGTGTCTCTAAGTCAAGTTTAATTGCCCTAGAAATAGATGACAGACTATTTTTAATAGGAAGATTATGCTGAGATGGTAATATCAAATAGGGCATAAGTTTAGGTACTGCTTTCTTAGTAGTTGAAGAAATTAGATCAAGTTTATCTAAAATATATTTTCTGGCTTCTTGTAGATCTAACCATAAGGATGTGTCAAAACCATGTTCATCCATAAGTGTATTAATTGGTTTCAGTTCATTATTATTCATCATTTGGTGCCAAAATATTAAAAGTTTAAATAGCGATAGGATAATCTGTAGAGAATATAGTCCCTTGTGCACAAGGAATAGGGTAAATGAGAAATAGCATTTTCTCATATATTTTAAACCTATAAACATACTTTTTAAAAGATTTCAAGATTAAAGTGATATGATTAGATTTAAACTTTATAGAGTAGTCGTAGAAATAAACTTTTAATCTCTAAATAAATGAGTCTGTTACTAAATTTAACATATAAGAACTGTCATTATTTTTTGAATTTTGAGATAGGATAATTAAAGTCTCTTTCTGTTTAGCAGAATATTCCACATCTATGAGCTACGAGATTGTTTTAATCACTGATGAAATTGAGTAAATTTCTAAATTTGGTAATGCAATACCTCCATTTTCCCAACTATACATATGATAAGATAATGCAATTCTAGGTTTAAAAAGATACCATAAGAATTTCTTAATTATATTAAACTTTTTGATTATTGAGTGGGAGGGGGTTATAGATATGGATTGAATTATATATAAGATTTTTAGGAAGCAATATCATCTTTATGATTGAAAGTTTTTCATCCATTGAAAACAGAATCCTATTACATTTATTTATTAGATTTTCTATAGTTGTTATACTTTTATTGAAATTTATTTGTAAGATGTCTTTGATATTAGTAGTAATGATTATACCTAAATATGTTATTTGATGAGATTGAGATATAAACTGTTTATATTCATCATGTATACTATATTTTTTTGGACCAAATAAAATAATTTGTGTTTTATTGTTATTGAATGTAAGACCTGAGTTTTTTTTAAATGAGTCCATATCTTCAAAGAGCTCTTGTAATGAAGGATTATTACCAAAGTCCCTTTTTGAAGTACATAGGGCAACAGTTTGAGAGCTGAGTACACTTTTTACATGATAGGTGGGAGGTTGGCCATCTGCATAACATTTGCTACAACATATACCTTTCTGAATGCACAGCTGATGGACTACCTGCAGTATATGCAATATCCCCTAAAGTATCAACGTTCCATGTAAACTGTTATCTTGTTTTTCCATTTTAACATAATTTTGCATGTATCACATTTACTCCCTTTGTTACACTGTTACAGAGTAGATGTGTCAATAAGTGGACAGGGTTACTTATATAGATGTAAATAATGTTTAATTATGAATCTCTGAGTATGTCTGGAACACACAACATGGAATGCAGGACCATGGGAGGTATAACTCTTACTAAGCATCAACATTAACTGCACTAAAGAAGATACAGATAGAAAGATAGATAGAGAGAAAGACAGATAGATAAATAATAAATATTAAATGAGTAGCTAACCTACTACTAACATTAAAGAAAGGAGTTTCTTCACAATTTAAAAATGTGTGTGTGTGTGTGTGTGTGTGTGTGTGTGTGTGTGTGTGTGTGTGTGTGTCTGTATGTATATATATATATATATATATATATATATATATATATATATATATATATATATATATATATAGACAAATATAGATAGATATTTAGGTGGATTCATGAACATCTGCATTAAGTCCTGCTATCATGTACACATCATGGCTTACCACGCACATAATAACTTGCTATCTCGTCCCCATTATATGGCTCTACACTTGTATAGAGCCTCAAAACAAGGGTAAATGGCAGACTATGCTAATTAAAGCATAAGTAGCTTAATTATATGCCAATTAACCAATTCAACATGGCAGACTAGTATGGGAACCTGAAAAGTAAACACATACACTTAGTATAGCCATATCCCCTAAAATCCAAAACCCTTGGTAATACAAATACAGCCATGATTGCACTTAAAAAATGTTATTAGTTGCTGCTGTCATCATTAACCTGTTTGTGCAGCAGTCTTTAATTTAAGGTGCTGCTGCTATTTCCAGACCTTGGGCAATAAGAAGAAGGAGGGTGTTTACACCCTATTCAACTTCTCATGGACTGCATGAAGCAGAAATTGTAACTTGATACTGGGTGGACAGGGAAACACTAGAGGAAATATGCAACTTCTTCCACCCTCACCTGAGACCCCAGGTAAATCATTGAGAACCCATCTCAGTGGAAACCAAGGTATGTGTAACATTACATGTACTAGCTACAGGTATTTTCTACAGACCAAATACATAAAGAAATTGTTCGAGCTCAGCCCCAGTTGAAATTCATTTAATCCACAAGCAAATTCACAGGCAAAGCATTCGGGTTATTCACCCTTTCTCAGTTCATAAAATTTAACGTAAAAGCAGCAGTCCTTTTAAAAAAACAATTACTTCATTAACCAATTACAGTCTAGCAACAATAATTTCAGTTATGTTAAAACATTGTTTGGAATTCTCAAATAAAATCCTAATAACAGTATGTAATTATAATAATAAAATTTCTATATCTCACTTTGTTTCTTCTTCAGTAAGGCTTTTATACTAACCGAAGTATTTAAACCTATAATCCAGTTTTGTTAATGTATTTCAGTATAATTTTTCAAATCTCTACCTCTTTTATTCTTAAATAATAACTGTTGTTGTTGTTGTTTGTCTTTCGGCTTTTCCTGGTTAGGGGTGGCCACAGTGGAACTCTGGTCTGCTAATGATTGGCAGTAGTTTCTCACGAACGCCGAGGTGCCAGCTCGACGTCCAACCTTCAACGAAGGCACGCCCATTTACGCATGTCTTTCGAATGCCCATCCAACTGCAGGGAGGACATGCAGACTCCACACAGAAGGCACTTCCCGCACTTCAGCCGAGAATCGAACGGGAGAACCTCTTGCTGTGAGGCAACAATGCTAACTGTATAACCTTTAAACTTGTGAATATTACCCTTCTCTTTCACATGCTTCACAAGGGATATGGCATCTATCCCTCTTCAGGTATCAGTCTTTCAATCTCTGGGTACTTTTATACACATAACAACTGTTACATTCCTTACAAGTGGCGAGATATATTAAGTTTTCAGAGAGAAAATTTGCATAGCATGTAAAGTTAAATACTCTTCCATTAACTGGATGAATAAATTCAGTTTTAGTTAAGATATATTTACAACAGCTACAGTTATGGCATGGGAACTTGCCTTTCTTATTTGAAAAAGCAGCTTTATGCGAGCTCTCATTTCCCGGTAATATAACTTCTGTTTTAAATTTGACAATTCTTATATTCAAATTTTGGTTCCATACTTAATATTCTACTCATTCCTGGTTGTGTATGTAGAATACCCCAATTGCTTCTGATTACATTAATTACATCATTAGTTCTTGTACTACAGCAAATTAAATATCTAATATTTTTATTCAAATGTCTCTCTATGTTAGTAGTTTGGATATTAGATGCTACTTTAAAAAAGTATGGCTTAGCTATGCTGTCACACTCAGAAAGAACTTAATTTGAGATGTTATTCAAAATAGATGGGTCATATGATCTATCTTGAAATTTTTTAATCATCCCTTTCATCTGTTCATTGCAAGTTGTAATATCAGTATTCAGGTGACTTGCTCGCAACAACTGACTCTTTACCCCTTTAAATATATGGTTAGGATGCATGCTACCTCTATGTAGCAGGAAATTAGCATGCATATCCTTTTCATGTATACTAATTTCTAACACCATATCATTCTTATAAATCCTCACATCTAAACAAATTAATTTTCTTGTCTGAATATAGTAATTTAAATTTTAAGAAATCAGTTGTATGATCCAAATACTCAACAAATTCAAGTAACATGTGCACATCTCCTTGCCATACCAAAAATATATCATCCACAAAATGTAATATAAAATATTAGGTTTATAAATGGATGTTGAGTTATATACGGGTGTATATCAGGAGTTCAAATGCACAGGTGTCCGAGCACCGTAACATCGAACTAGGAATTTCAAAATGTCAAAATAGTGAAACCGTGGAACACTGAATTATTTCCCAGGGAAAAAAAAATTGGTAGGCCATTTCCACAGCTTTGCTATTTCCTCCACTGTGGTGTGATCTCAGAGTTGGTATATTTAAGTAGGGGGTGTGGGGGGGGGTGAAGCCTCCCACATTAGGAACAGTTTGAAGTGTATGTGTGCTTTTTGGTTTTGTGCCAGAACATGGGCAAGTTTTTGTTGAATGTGTGTGTTCTGCATGAACACAATCAAGCACAGTGAGAACAATATGTCCTGGCATCTCAAACAGGTGAGAGCCATGCATGATAGACTAGTCAGTTCAGCGTCAGCACCCCCAACCATGAGAACTACCTCTGTCAGGAGTTGCAATGCTAGTTTCATGACCCTGGATAAAAGTTGGGATACTACCTGAATGTGAGTGATGTCTGCTGGACAAGCTCTCATCACAACTATGTCCAGGATCATGACCAAGTGGCAACTATATCTAGGATCATGACTGAATGACCTATCACATCTGGATGTGGTCACCGCAATCACTGATGAAGCAGTGGAAGTAGTGTCACTACAGGAGTGAGATCTTGCATGGCCATGTCAGCTAACCCCAGATGATGTAATGGCTCTCTGGCCAAATGAATGCTGACCCTCCAGAAACAGATGTTCCATTGCAGACATTGCCTGATTAAGTATGTAATTAATCCTGTCCATGGAGTTACCCAGATGGTTCAGCAGTCCTGCATATCAGAATGCATAATGTTTACTACTGTCACTATTTCTTCCAATGCCCTGAGTGAAAGTACCTGTGCTACCATGCCTGCCCTGCACATATGACATGTGGCAGTTACTGACACACCAAAATCAGGAAGGGGTGGACAGCAGGCTTCCAATAAGCACTTCTATAAACCTGTCTGTGTTGCACTTCATCCTTATAATGACTTTGGGTAGAATCAACCAGTTCTGCAACTGAAGTAACCACACTACCCTGATCAACTGTGTCATCCTCAACCTGTCCTATGTCTGAAGTCTGTGTGTCATGAGTACGTGTAGGCATTCTGGCTGTGCCAAAATAAGGTTAGGGAATGTTGGAGGCACAACCTCAGTGTCAGACTGATGCTCTGTGTTCACAGACCTTGCCTCTTCATTGCTGCCACCATCATTAGGGACTATTGATACTCTGACATTAGGAGGTAGGAGTTCCAATTTGCCACTTGCAGCATCACCTATGATAACATTCAATCAACACAACAAAGAGAGAAATAGAATACAAACTGATCACACTTATGTTATGTAAAACATATATTAAAAAAATAGATGCTAATGCACTGAAAAAAATACTTTCATGTAGACATGCATCTACCTCATATAGGTTCATAGGTAGGTACTAGGCTATTGGCCCTAGGGCCTGTATAAGCCTAGCCAAAGGTACCCTGGCTTTCACCACCCAAGAAAATTATTTTTCTGTGCCACTGTCGAGCAGAGCCACAGAAGTGATCCCCGGGGTGAATTTCCTATCTCCCATCCAATCATCAAGATTTTTCTTGAACAGTGCTAATGAGGAGCTTTGTTCGATATAGATAGGTAGTTTGTTCCAAGTATGGGAAGTCTCTGGGACAGGAATCTATCCCTCCAGCATGTTCTGTTTATTGTGGTGACAAGGTTTAGGTCCCTAGAGTGTGTAGCTCATAGGGATTGGGATTTCTTTAAGTGGAGCATGTCTAAAAGCTCTGGGTTTGACATAGCTTTGTGTGTTAGGCAGAGATTGCCTCTGAGTAGGCGATATGCAACAGAGTAAAGCTGCAGTTTTTTGAGGCAGTCTGCATAGGGCATCTCTTTGAGGTTGGTAATCCTCTTTGTGAGGTATTTCTGTGGCCTTTCCAGTTGTTGTAGATGTCTTGTGAGGTACATACCAAAAGGGGCATTGTACTCTATAATGGGTCTAATGAGTGATGAGTAGAGGGGAACAATGACCTCTTTTTTTTCTGGATGAGAAACCTTTTGTGATGAGGTGTACCACATAGAAGGATTTCTTGAATACTGTGGCGATGTGATTATCAAAGGAGAAACTACTGTCTACCTGTGTCCCAAGGTCTCTTATCACACTTTTGGTGTTAAGTAGACTACCACCTATGTGGTAGTTCATGGGTACTGAGTTTTTACCAAGAGAAATGACAGGGCACTTTTTGGCATTGAGCTTGAGGCCATGGCTTTGACATCAGGCATCTGTCTCAGCAAGGCCCTTTTGTAGGATGTCCACATCTTTTGGAGTTTTGATTATGGCTCCTAGTTTGCAGTCATCTGCAAACTTCATTAGCCAAAGACCTTCTGTGTTGGCCTGTACTTCAGAGAAGTAGATACCAAACAGGAGAGGACCCAGGACTGAACCCTGTGGTACTCCACTTGTCACTGGTCTGAAGCTGGATTTGGAGTCTGCTACTTTCACAGTGTGGGTTCTGTCAGTGAGCCAGTTGGCAACCTATCTTGTGACATAGGGATTTATACCTAGTTTAGTGAGTTTATCTATAATTCCAGAGTGGGGTATGGTGTCAAAAGCATTGGCGAGATCTAGATAGGCTGTGTGAACCACTTTACCCTCATCTATGCCTTTGGTGACTGCTTCAAAGAAGTCTATCAGGTTTAGGAGACATGATCAGCCTTTTACAAACCCGAATTGGGTGGGGTCCTGAGTTTGGAGATTACCAATGTCATTGTTTATAAGTTCCATGATGATACGCTCCATAGCCTTGCAGACCAGGTTTGTTAGGCTAATGGGGCAGTAGTTTCCTGGGTCTGTGGTGGCTCCCCCTTTGTGGAGTGGGATAACTGTAGCTGTGTGCCATTCAGTGGGCACATAGCCTGAGGTAAGGCTATGATTGAACATGGTACTTAGGTGGGGTGCTGGTTCGTTCTGTAGTTCATGTAGAACACAGCCTGGGATGTCGTCAGGTCCCATGGATGCTGTGTTCTTGGCTTTTATTGTGTTTTTTACCTGTGCAGTCGTGATTACAGGAACTTTCCATTCTTCTGGTATAGAGATGGGCCCTTTAGGGGATGACAGAGGGGTAAAGTCAGCACTGAACCTGTCTGCCAGGATGTTGGCAATATCTGTTGGTTCTGTATATTTAGTGCCATTGTGCTGTAACTCAGAGCAGATCTGAGTGTTGCTACTGAGATTCTTGACATAGCTATAGAATGCTTTGTGGTTGTCTTTAGAGTCATTGGCGATTTTGTTTTCATAACTAGCTTTGGAGGATTTTATGAGGGATCTCAGCTTCTTACTAAAGCTGACCAGGGAGTTTCTCCAATCATGGGATTTTACTCTTTTTTGCAACAGTTTCTTTCTTCTGTTGTAGAGTTTGTTTATGGCAGGGGACCACCAGATTGGCTTCCTTTTTTTGGAGGATAGCATCTTGGTTCTGTTAGGGATTGCATGATCCATGCACTCATGTAAGTGCTTATAAAGTGCATTTGTGCAGGATTCAGCAGTCATAACGCTATTGTCCGTCAGCATGGGTGTCATGAAGTTTGCCACTTCTGTCTTAGAACCATGAAGTTGGCTTTGGAGAAATTTTTACTGTGGTTTCCCTAATGGGGGGTGGGGAGAGATGTAGATGTCTAGGGTGATTAGCTTATGGTTGGATCTGATCAACGAGGAACTGACCTCTGGTGTGGAGCACCGGTTGCCCATGTTGGTAATAACGAGGTCTAGGATATTGCTGCCCCTGGTGGGGTGTGGATAAGTTAATCCATGGCATTGGAATTTATGAATTCCAGAAAACATTGAGCACAAGAGTTGGTACATGAGTAGTTTTCCCAGTTAATGGTAGGGTAGTTGAAATCGCCCATTCTGTGGGTTTACCATGTGCAAGTACTTATGCAAACTGAGATCTAGATGTGCCTACATAAGAAATGGAGATGAAGTATGGTTGATAAGCAGCACAATGCAAATGACAAAAGAAACACAAAACAATTCCCTCAACAGCTGCAGAATAAGAAGCATCTCATGCAAAAGTGTACTGTCCAGTTGACACCCCCACTTCTTTCTTCCTTAGTGTCTCCCCATCCCATCCTTCTTGATTTCTCTCTCTATATATTTAAATATATATACATAAATATGTATATTTAAATGTATATACATGCACATATGTATGTGTGTATGTATATGTATATATATATATATATATATATATATATATATATATATATATATATATATATATATTTACAATGAGAATTATTTATATTGCTTACCTGGATGTTCTGCAGTAGACATACTTGAGTTGTCTTCCACGTCAGTCCCAACATCAACTATTCTGTTTGAATCCTGTACTGAGATGGCAGGATCTCTGACAGTGGACAGGAATGCCGATGTTTCAGTCAATGATGGTTAGTTAGAATCCCCCCTATAGCCCTATATTCCCAGGCAGTTGCAGCTGTCCTACATTCTGCCTGTGTGATCATGTCACTGGACCTATGTCATATTTCAAATATGTACTTCTATGACCTCCTACTGCTTTTATGCCACTGACCACCTGCCCCCAGATAAGGTCCCAAGAAGACTTATCGCCTCTGTTTCTCTCTAAGAGGAATGACTCATGGTGACTTACTGCCTGAATGATCACTCCATTCTCAGTGTCACTGTATGATGGAACAGATGTCTTAGGCACCGTAAGACAGTATGACAGGAAACATAAAAGGAAAAAATACTTAAGTAAGTCACAGCTGATTGGTAACAAAATAAATATCTATAAATTTAGCCATCTACCATGCACAAAATAATCAGAAAAGTAAGGTTCCATATGAATACATACAACTTAATACAGAACCCTCCTGACAAAAAAAGAAAGCAAATGAAAACAATTACTAAAAGTGTTTTAGGAGGACAGCAGTTTTGTAACTCTGTAGTACATTGCAGCATTAACAAAAATAATGTACACCTTTTAAGGAAAAATGGATAACATTTTTGTGGGATATCCCCTTCTGTGGAGGGCAGACAGGTATATAAAACAAGTATTATGCAGTTTTGTGGGCTAATAATGCAACCCCCTGACCTTGCTAATAAGTAATACAACACTCTTCTGCAATAACTGGACAGCTTCTTAGATAAAACATTCCATTAAATGTAAGGTAACATTCTTTGCAAACATTTTAATTTTAGTAAATAACTGATATACATGGCTATTCCAACACCTAGGGAGAAAAGTTCAGACAGTAAACTGACAGGTGAATTATGAAATGTAATCCATCCATCAATAAGGTTAAAATAAGTCAATTTATTAAACAAAACAGTGACTTACATTTGCACCAAACCAGTTGTTAAACTAGAAATAAGTTTAAAAGCAAATAGTACAGGTGTGCACTGCTTAATGTCCTTCTGCATAATTTCTGATTGCATTTATGTCCATATTGTCTAAGCAGAAATGCGATTGGCTGTTATATAGATGGACATTAATCAAAGCACAATACAAGGTATAGGGTGTTCACTTAATGTCCACACTGTTTAACGTTCTATGGGTTAAAACCTATCCCAGACATTAAGCAGTGCATGCCTGCATTAAGCCCTCTGGATGCAAAAGGTCTCCCCTACTATGATAGAAGTTTCTTACCTACATGACGTCTTTTATTTAGTGCAGATTCACCCCTATGAGCACTATCAGTATGCAAATGAGTTGTGAACTCATTAGCATTCATGAATTCCACAGGCTGCCCTAAGAGCAGGGCAGGTAAACCTGACATAAGGACCCACATGATTGTGTGCACATGGCCTAGTAGTACAAGGCTGAACATTGAGAAGTGTTTCCTGTTAAGGGTTTGCAAGTATGGATGATTATTTTAACTGAAGGCTTGATCAGGGTTTCAGTCATCCCTCTTTGATGTACACTTACCAGGAGTGCATCAGGGAGAAGAGACTTACAAGAAAGCTTGTGAATACATTGACTGACTTAGTAGATCAACATTCATGACATTTACATGAGTTGTTTATGACCACACTTTGTGGCTCTGAGAAACATTTGTCTGCCATTCTAAGGAAGTACTTTGCTCACTGAAACAGATATCAAAAGCAATGCAAATAGCATAGCTGGCTTGTTAGAGAAGCACAGATAAGGGGAACATGCTCACAAAATAAACAGAAGAAAGCATCTGCAGTGCTGCAAATTTTTACTTTATATTGTGTGAGAAAAGATTAGCTTAACATTTGCAAATATCCCATCTATCCAGACATCTAAGTGCAAATTACAATGGACAACTTTTAGAACTTTGCCCTGTTGCATCTGTAATATGAATTTCTACTATGTCACATCATGAGTATATTTAATCTACTTTTTCTTCTTCACAGTATATATCTTTGTCTATGGCAAGTACTAATAATCTGGTGTATGATGAAAATGTCTTTGTGTGATTGGGTTCAAATCCAAAGAGTGTGTTGTTTGTATGAATGTACTGATTTTTTTAAGGAGCATATTTTGATGTTGCAAGACAACAAAGTCGAGGAAACAGAACACATGTACATTTTAACTGCTTGTTGCATAATGTTCCCTTCATTTAAATGAACAAGAATCAATTTCCTAAGGTAAATTGACAAATTTAATTTGGAATGCCATCAGTAGCGCAATTGAGAATAACACCAGATCACTTTAATCAGCACTCTGGACAGTACTGAGTGAATAACTATCTATTTAGGACAAAGTGTAAGTGAAGTGAGCTTGGAGAAAGAGGCCATAAAATGTAGGATTTAACTCCAGTTTACAAATATTTTTATGAGCTGATTCAGAAAAGTTATTGATATCCAATTCTGTATATGAAATGGACAGACTGAAGACTGCGCTGAATGATAAGAATCTTACCTATAGTCCCTGTGAAATTATGTTGGATGGTGTTGTAAACTCACCTCTTTTCATTATTAATAACAATATGTGCTACAGAAGCTGTCACATGTGACATTTTGTAAAGTTTGATAAACAATGAGTAATGTGGACATATATAGGTTCATAGGTACATAGGTAGGTACTAGGCTATCAGCCCAAGGGCCTACATAAGCCTAGCCAACAAGGTTCCCTGTCTTATGCCACCCAAGAAAGTTATTTTCCTGTGCCACTGTCGAGCAGAGACACAAAAGTGATCCCCGGGGTTTATTTCCTATTTCTCATCCACTCATCATGATTTTTCTTGAAGAGTGCTAACGAAAAACTTTGCTTGACATAGATGGGTGGCCTGTTCCAGAGTATGGAAAGTCATTGAGACAGGAATCTATCCCTCCAGCATGTCCTGTTTATTGTGGTAACAAGGTTTAGGTCCCTAGAGCATGTAGCTTGGAGGGACTGGGATTTCTTTAGGTGTAGCATGTCCAACAGCTCTGGGATTGACATAGCTTTATATGTTAGGCAGAGGTCACCTCAGAGTAGGCGATATGCTACTTAGTGAAGCTGGAGTTTTTTGAGACGGTCAGTGTAGGGCATTTGTTTGAGGCCAGTAATCCTCTTTGTGAGGTACATCTATGGCCTTTCCAGTTATATATGTTATATATTTTGGAGAACTTATCCATATCTCACAAATGTTCATCACAACAGTAATACCTTATGTTGTTAACAGTTATGTCATGTGTAATTGTATGTACTGTGGCAAGAATGACCTCCTGTAATTGTCTGTGTGCTCCCTTTCAGCCCAATTACCTTTGCATGAAATCCTGATTATGTGAAACCTAAGTGCTACTTGTGATATGGCAAGCAGATGTGAAAAGGATGAAAGTGCCATGCTGATGGTACAACTGATGAGTCATTAAATGTGTTACTCTGTGAATCTCCAATCTTAAATCAAGCTTAGACAGTTTACCTCAATATACCTCTATATACTTGCTAACATAATACCATCTGCTATTTTCTTCACTTTCAGAAACATTGGCACAAAATACAATTTGCTTGTGGCAGATTAATCTCTGTAATATTGCCTTAATAATCTCATCTTACTTCTAAATGCAGCTCCAGTGATTGTTTTTCTTGACACTACAATACTCTGTGTGTGGGCCCCGCTCTGTTCCACCCTCGTTCTGCTCATGCTCCACTACGGTCCCCTACACTAGCCCCAATTCTCTCTCATCCCCACTAAAGCTACATTTATACTTCACAGCCTATGCCCACCTCTCACAATTATCCAATAACTGCCTCTAGCAACACCTCCCCATCCTCCATCACTATTAAGACCTTTACTATGTCTAATACTCTGACAACCTTCAATAATGCATTCTAACTAACCTAAACATACACCAGGCAATCTTCTAGAAATCCTACCCTATAAGAAACACTACTCCCACTGTCATGAAGTACATGACGTATCTTGCATTCTTTCAAGAGCAAAACTTTTTTTTTGCAATCATAACACTACTCACCCTTCTCAGACACATCGCAATCTTCCAATCACAGTTGAATCCCCAGTTTCTTTCCCACAAGTCTACAGCCACAGCAGTCCTCTAATACACCTTTTCAAACATATCCCCTGAACTATAGCCACAATCACTACTAAACACATGCACCTTAAAACGCTTAAATTTCAGTACATCATAATTCCCCACCTACCTACAAACACATAAAAAGGCTGGAGTTTTCTACACATATCTACATTCCATACCTAAGTTACTCCAAAGAGGAGACATCCACTCCAAACCTGTCCCAAGCACCAATATACAGTCCAAACCAACCACGTCCTTTCAAAATGACACAACTCCTCTCCCAAACCACAACTTGGTTCACAACTTATTTCTCCTAAACACAAATTTTCAAAGCATATGTCCATGCTCTCCACACAACCCTGTCACACTACAGCCCTGCCATATATATAAGTACTGAAACTTGGTTAAAGCAAGAAATAACTAGTAACAGAATACCCCCCTGGATATAATATAAACAGGTTAGACAGACTAACAAAAAGAGGAGGTGGAGTAGCAATAAGTTTAAAAACTCCCTAGAAGCAGCATTCTCATACTACCTCCACGTTTCAGAATGCTGAAATTCTCATTACCCAACTCAAGCTCAATAACAGTAAATCAATCTGCTTAGTAGGACTATACCTTCTACCTGGAAACAGTCTGGCCAAAATTGAAGAAGTCCTTCAGTGGCTGTATGACAATATTAAAAAAGAGACCATAATTTCAGGTGATGTAAACATTGACTGGAAGCAAATAACAAATAGCTCACATGACCTAAACTTATTCAGATTCTCACAACTATTAAACTTAACTAACCAGGATCCACAAAAAATCTAGCAAAGAAACCATAATAGATTGGATTATTTCAAATAAACCCCATGACATCAATGTCACCTGAAACTTACCAGACTATTAGTGAACATCTACTCATTGTTTGCTATCAGATAGGGGTTAAACTTTCAGAAGCAACTAACAAGTAAATCTGTAATCTGTAGAATTTCAACCTTGAATGTATTATAACAACTCTAAAGCAATATAAGTGGAACTGCCTAATACCTTACCACTAGATGAAGCAGTTACTAATTTTAATCATATCATTCTAACTATCCTAAATAAGTAGGCCCCACTCAGAAACAAGAGAGTCAAACCCATTCTAGCACCCTGGCTAACAAAGACTACTAAGCAACTGCTATTAAAAAGAGACCATGCTTGGAAAACACACAAAAAAACAAAGGCTCAGTTAGAACTACATGATTATAGTGATTCACTGAGGAAGGCTAGTGTGCCAAAACCGGTATGATGTTATTGTGTGAATAAAACTAATAAAAGTATTCAGCATACATCTCCAGGTGCTGGCCTTTTCTGTTTTGACTTTGAATGCTTTTTGGCCGTTGCACCCACCATACATGCAAGGGTTTTTGTATTTGATCTCAGAAATCCCACAAAAATACTTAATGACAAGAAAGAATATTTTACAAACCTACAAAATACCCAAAAAATAACTCCAAACTGTTCTGGCAGTCTATGAAGTCAGGTAATTCAGCAACTCAGTTCAGCATCCATTTTGTAAATTATATCTTATCAGTAATCAAATAAGACCCCAACTCACTACTCACTATTCCACATTGCCCTACCAACAAAGTATCGACTAAACTTAATAATGTACCACCTCAACAATAAAAAATACCTACTACAAATGAAACCAGACACCTTGGCATCCAACAAATTACTTGCAGAGTACTTCAAAAGAACAGCAGAAGCTATAGCATTCCCAGTCTCCATGCTTAACAGTACAAGCAATTACTTTCATATTGTCGGAAATGACAATATCGATCGTGCATTTGGGTGAACCAAATGCGCAAATTTCAAACTTCGACATTCTCAGAAGTTCAACATCAACAAAGCAAACAGCTGATTCGCTGATTTTCTAACTAAAATATCAAAGACACATTGTAATGCAAGGGGCAAGCCCCCCTGCACCCCACACACCCCCTACTTTAATATACTAACTCCGAGATCGCACTGCAGTGGGGAAATGAATCACTTCCCGATCCCCGCTATAGTGCAACATGCAACCACAATGTTGAATCTGCAATGAGCGAATGCCAATGTGCATTCACCCATTGCACATTTGGGCAATTTTTCGAGGTTTTGCCACTTTGAAAGCCTCCTTTCACACAAAGTGGATTTGCACGAATGCATAACACACTTATGAAGGTAAACCTAAATGAAAACCATGTCCCCAACATCTGGAAAATATCATACATCATACCCCTACATAATGGCAGAAATTTGACCGACTTAACCAAGTACCGTCCAATAGCCATCCCCCAACCCATATCAAAGATATTGGAAAAATGTATCCACACCCAGTTGTTCAAATACCTCACCAATCATATCCTACTCTACTTGACTCATTATGGCCTTCGGCCTAATCATAGCACCACTACTGCCCTTTTAAACTTTAGAGATACAGTTAATCAAGTCCAAAGCAATGTCAATCTAGTCTGATCAGTCTTCCTAGACCTATCCAAAGCATCTGATATTGTCTTACACCAGAATCTCCTTGAGGAACTAGCCTATCTAGGCCTCCATATCCCATCACTATCCTGGTTCCACAGTTAATTATCCAGTAGGAAACATGCTGCAAAATAGTTACAAGACTATTCTGATTTCCTCACAGTCACAGTTGGCACTCCTCAGGGATCAATAAGACCCCTACTTTTCAATATTTTTATCAATAATCTGCACTCTGCCACTAAACAAACTAGCCTAGTACAATATGTAGACAATTGCACACTCATTGCTCAGCCAAAACACTAGCCTCCTTATAAGAAAACATCCAAAATGACTTTCTAGCCATAGATTCCAGGCTAGATAGCTTAGATTTGCTATTAAATGCTAAAAAATGCAACTGATGCTTTTCACTCCTAAAAACTACTCAAACCAAAGGCAGTCTTTTCATATCCTATCCACCAACAAAACAAAAATAGAATATGCCACATAAACAAAACTCCTTGGAGTAATGCTAAGTGATAATCTCAGATATGACCAACACCTTCTCCTATTTATCAAAAAACAAAAATGGAAACTAGGATCCCTCTACATGGCTATGAAATTCCTCACCAATAATGCCAGAAAAAAACACAGCACAAACATATGTACTTCCATTCTTACCCTATGCCTCACCCATCTTTACAAATCTTAAACATCAAAAATCAACTACAGGCAGCCTATAACAAAACTGCAAAATTTGCTACAAATAATGCTCAAAAAACCTACCATTGCATAACATTAAAAAGCCTTACCTGGCTAAAACTTAGAAACTATCTCAACTATCATCATCTTATTGTATCCCTTAAACTAATACTCCCCCCATAAATGCCCAGATCAAAAAGGAATACTACAACCTTATACCATTAATCAAGACCTACAATCAAACAACAAACTATTTCTATCCATCACAAAATCAAACAGTGCAGAATACTCACTGTACTCTAACCGGACAGCAAAAATCTGGAACCAAATCCCCTTGAAATAAAACAGGTAGACAGGCTGCATGTCTTCAACCAAAACTCCACTTTCAAAGTTACGCTCCCTTTACTCAATCTTTCTGAGTCCTAATCTTACACATGTAACTTCATATCTGTATCGCTCGGAAATGTCAATGCATATTCTCCAAAAACTATCATTTACACTATTTTTCCACAGACTGCCACTCCAACCTGTACATACTTTCTCTTCTGCAAAGCTTCCTTTTCCCAGATAACTTCCACTACCTCTATTTTCTTTAATGCAGGTCTATACAAGCTTTCAATCTCAGTCTACCTAATGTTTCCAATAGCTACTTCTTCTCTTAAGTTTACTTCCTCTTAAAACCTTTGCTGCCTTTGCTACACTTATAGGTTCATAGGTAGGTACTAGGCTATCAGCCCGAGGGCCACAGCAAGCCTAGCCAGCAGTGTATTGGCTTTTGACACCCATGTATTGTTAAATTCCTGCCCCTCTATCAAGCAGTGCTCCAGACATAATTCCAGGGGTGAATTTCCTATCACCCATCCACTTATCAAGGATATTCTTGAATAGTGCTAATGATGAGCTCTGCTTGATGTGGATGAGAATCTTGTTCGAGAACATGGGAAGTCTCTGGGACATGAACTTATCCCTCCAGCACATCCTATTTATTGTTGTGGTGAGGTTTAAGTCTCTAGCTTGGGGAGATTGGGATTTCTTCAAATGGAGCATGTCCAATAATTCGGGTTTGACCTAGCTTTGTATGTCAGACAGAGGTCTCCTTGGAGTAAGCGATATGCGACCGGGTAGAGTTTGAGATTCTTTGAGGCCAGCGATCCTCTTGGTGAGGTACTTTTGGGGCCTTTCCAGTTGTTGTAGGTGTCTTGTGTGGTACATCCTGAAAGGGGCATTGTATTCAGTGAGGGGTTTGATAAGTGATGAGTTGAGGGGTACGATGACTTCCTTATTTCTAGATGTGAACCCTTTTGTGATTAAGTGGGCCACGTAGAAAGATTTTCTGACCACTGTGGCAATGTGGTTATCAAAGCCGAAGTTAATATCCACTTACATCCCAAGATCTCTTATCACACTGTGTTAAGTGAATTTCCCCCTATTTGGTAATTCATGGGTACCGTGTTCTTGCCAAAGGGGATATCAATGCACTTTTTGGCATTTAGTTTGAAGGGGATAACAATGCACTTTTTGGCATTTAGTTTGAGACCATAATTTTGACACCAGGTGTCAGTCTCGGTGAGGCCCTTTTGCAGGATGTCTATGTCGGCAGGGGAGTCAATAATGGCACCCACTTTGCAGTCATCTGCAAACTTAGTTAGCCATGGACCCTTGGTGTTCACTTGCACTTCAGAGAAGAATATTCCAACAGCAAAAAGGAGAGAGCACCACAGCTAAAGCAGGTCTATGTAATACAAATAAAATTTAATTCAGTAGTAAGCACTTTCACGCCCCAACGGACACTTCTTCAGACTTCAATGAATACACAATATAACATCATCTCTGAAATGTTTGAATCTAATGTTTTTTTAGTTACTATGGATGTGGTGTCACTTTTTACTAAGATCACCAATGAAGAAGGAATTGATTTTGTTAGGGAGTTTATGCGACTTGATAATATTTCCACTGACAAGATACTGCTTTGTTGTTTGTTATTGGATTTAATATTGAATAATAATGTTTTTTTTCTTTTAATGGTCAATATTTTCTTCAAGTAAAAGGAGTGGCCATGGGTACCCCATGTGCCAACTCCTATGCGAACTTGGTTATGGCACAGTGGGAGAGACAGTTTGTCAAGGGAAATGGTAGGTTTTCTGATCTTATACCCTACTATAAGCAGTTTGTGGATGATTTTTTTTCTTATGGAAGGGCACTGAGGATGAGTTAGTATGTTTTATGGAATATGTCAATTCCACTACTAATTTTTTAGAGTTTACTGTGCAATGGTCTATTCATTATATTGAATTTTTAGATGTGGCCTTAAAAAAGGAGGGTGACGTATTTCAAAGAGATTTACAGAAAGGAATGTAGGAGAAATAATCTCCTGTATAGACAAAGTATGCACCCTCAGCATGTATATAAGAATGTTATACAGGGTCAAGGCTTGAAGGTGTCTAGGCTAACTAGTTCACACTCAAGCTGTATGGAGGCTTTATCGAAATTGAAACAAGATTTTAAAGAGAGAGGATATAAGCAGCATGAATATGATAAGTTGGGACAATCTGAATTCATAGATCGATCAAGAAAGGGGAAAACATATTTTAATAGACACAATAGAGAGTCACTAATAATAATGATAGACAAGCATGTAGGATGGTTTTACCATATAGTAATAACAATATGGCTATACGTAGTATCATAAGTAATAATTGGAGGATTTTGACATCCGATGAGAAGTTAACAGATATAGTAGGTGTGCAGCCTTGTTTTTCATATCGCAATAATAAATCATTAAAGAGATTATTATGTTATAAGGAAGCTAAGACTAATAGTCAAGTTTCACACAGACATGGTACATTTCCATGCAGATGTTG
Organism: Protopterus annectens; assembly: GCF_019279795.1. Lineage (NCBI taxonomy): Eukaryota > Metazoa > Chordata > Ceratodontiformes > Protopteridae > Protopterus > Protopterus annectens. The sequence goes on from NC_056729.1 coordinate 750,803,955, forward strand.
CAGTAATTGCCAATTTATGTGTAGTAAAAATAATTTTATGCATCCTACCATGAATCATATGTATATATTTAGGCATTATGCAGATTGTATGAGTAGGGATTTGATATATTGGGCATATTGTATTAAATGTCCATGTTTCTATGTAGGGATGATGAACTGGACATTAAGAGACAGGGTTAGGGAACATATCTATGCAATTAATAAGGAAGATGAAGGGAATGCCTTAGCCAGACACATTTTGGAGAATGATGCCACACATAAGTTTTTTTGTTTTTAGTGATTGAGTTAGTACCCCAAACCTGTAGACTAGGAAATTTTAAAAATTATACAGAACAAAGGGAAATAAGGTGGACACTTAGGTTGCAGGCAGATAAGGGTTTGGACTAAATGATCAGGTTGCATTAAAGCCTTTTCTGAAGCACTGAGTGATGTGTGTGTACACACTTTTATATATATATATATGTATTTTTTTATGTGTATTTTTATTTGTATTTTTCATCTGTGAATTTTAAAAGTGTTTATAAATTAATGTATTTATTTGTATGTATATATATATATATATATATATATATATATATATATATATATATATATATACATATATAGCTTTTCTATGACTTGTGTGTGTTTGTGTATATATATTTTTATACATTTATATATATATATATATATTTATAGAGTTGTATTATTTAAATAGTTCTATACATATATTTACATTTATACATAGATATGCTAGATATATGCTAGATAGTTTTTTATATATGTATTTATGTGTTGTTCTATTGAAATATTAATATATATATTTGTCTGCACCTGATAGCTTGTATTTTGAGTTTTATCGTGACCTTCTATTAGTTATTGATATAAATGGTTCATTTTTATTTATGTTTTTATATTATGTTTCTTAAGAAACTCATCAGTGGTTAAAATAAGTGTAATTGATTGATGAATTTATTGTTTAATTGTTTGATTGCTTGTATATGTCTATAAATGTAGGTAATGTTATATTGTGTATTCATTGAAGTCTGAAGAAGCGTCCATTGGGGCATGAAAGCGCTTACTACTGAATTAAATTTTATTTGTATTACATAGACGTGCTCTAGCTGTGGTGCTCTCTCCTTTATGCTGTTGGAATTTTGCTGATATATTGAGGAGAGCTCTACACACTTAAACGTAGTGTGTTGTTTCTGATATATATATATATATATATATACATATATATATACATATATACATATATATATATACATATATATATATATATATATATATATATATTTTTTTTTTCTTCGTATTTGTGTGACATGGCAGATGAGCAGGAGGTTGAATTGGAGTATAATCCTACTCGGAAGGCTTCAGTCAGTAAGAATGAAGCCTTACATTCACTTTTATGTGGAGAACACAATCCTTTATTGGACTATATTGAAGAAGATGAAGTTGGTAATTTGAATGAGTTAACTGAATCTCAGAATGCTACTTTCCTTAAACGTGATATGGAGAATAAAATATATCAGCTTAAACGTCTCCAATGGCAATAGAGACATATGGAGGCATGCTTAAACTTTAAAATAATACCAAGGGGGCTAAGAATTTTAAAGATGCCAATGTATGGTGACACTTTTCCTGATTTATTAATGAAGTGGCAGAAGCTTAATATTGAGACCAGCTTCTCATATATGAGATTGTTAATTGAACACTATGTCACTATCGAAATGCAACTGAAAATAGAGATAAACGCTCTTCAAGAAAAACTGAATGTAGTGATATCTCTATCCAGACTGAATATCTTTATTGAAGATTTAGTTGCACAGATATCTACACTTGAGCAGACTCTCCTGCTGCAAAAGAAAAAGAAGCTACATAGAGATTTTACAGATTTTAGGAAAGGGGAGGTATTTAGTTGGCCTAAGACAACAACAGTGACCAATCAGAGATCGACTATCGTTACTGACCAGTCAATGATTCCAACTACGTCGACGGGTGTGTCTAATGCTGCTGCGCAGCCCCCTAGTGCGACAGGAACTGCTTGTAAAACTGTTTCACCTTCTTTCAGTAGCTCAGGTAATGTTACAATGGGCCCTGATGTAAGAAAGAAGGCTAAAGAGACTGATAAATCGAAGGAAGCCTCATTTTTTCTGTTTTTTCCTCTGCCTATCAACCAGCAACAAATGAATCAGTGTATATGTTCAAAAAGTAGAGCAAGGAAGAGACGGAAATATTTGGAGGACGGCAAGGAGAACATAATGCAGACCAAGAAAGCTTGGAACGGAGTGAATTTGGACTAGTGCATAACATTTCAGATTATATTACTGACGCTGAATACCTTTTATTGAATAAAGGTTTGTCATTCATTCCTTCTTTAAATAATGACAATGTAGACTTTATTATTGATGTAAAAAAGTTTTGTAGGAGTGTGACGCTTTGTTTATTATATCGTAATGCTACAGGTGGTCGTTCTGAGTTTAAGAACCCTCTGCTTATTCACCACCATTGCATCCTTTACTTGAGGCATTTGAGAAGGCCTGTGAGGCTGAAATTGTTAATTTAAATTTTGTAGATAGAAATAGATGTAGATTTTATAATTTAACCACTGATGAGCTCAATGCGTTACAAGCATTAAGGAACAATAATAAAATTGTTATACATCCCGCAGACAAAGGTGAGGCTATTGTACTTATGAATACTAGGGATTATAATAAGAAAATGGATGAAATGTTAAGTGAAGATGTTACTTATGCAAAGTTTAGTGGGAGTCAGTTGAATAAACTGATTAGTGATATGAAAGCAATATTATATGAACTGCTAATGAATAATATCATTACTCCTGACATGTATAAGTATTTCTTAGTTGAGAATCCATATCTTCTCAGTATCAGGGGACTACCAAAAATAGACAAAGATAGTTTTGATCCCCTACTAAGGCCAATTGTATCAAGCCAAGGATGGTTAATTGAACCACTATCAATTTACTTGGAGAAACAAATGAGATGCCTTGTTGATAGGACTGATACTATCTTGAAAAGATACACAAGATGTTTTTGGTCACATTTTCGGATTATGTTTTCTTTAAAATGTTTGAATCTAATGTTTTTTTAGTTACTATGGATGTGGTGTCGCTTTTTATTAAGATACCCAATGAAGAAGGAATTGATTTTGTTAGGGAGTGTATGCGACTTGAGAATATTTCCGCTGACAAAATAGAGCTTTTGTTTGTTATTGGATTTGATATTGAATAATGATGTTTTTTCTTTTAATGGTCAATATTTTCTTCAAGTAAAAGGAGTGGCCATGGGTATCCCATGTGCCATCTCCTATGTGAACTTGGTTATGGCACAGTGGGAGAGACAGTTTGTCAAGGGAAATGGTAGGTTTTCTGATCTTATACTGATCTTATAAGCAGTTTGTGGATGATTTTATTCTTATGGAAGGGCACTGAGGATGAGTTAGTATGTTTTATGGAATATGTCAAATATATAAGAATGTTATACAGGGTCAAGGCTTGAGGGTGTCTAGGCTAACTAGTTCACACTCAAGCTGTATGGAGGCTTTATCGAAAGTGAAACAAGATTTTAAAGAAAGAGGCTATAAGCAGCATGAATATGATAAGATGGGACAATCTGAATTCATAGACTGATCAAGAAAGGGGAAACCATATTGTAATAGACACAATAGATCTAATGATATGAGAAGAGTCACTAATAATAATGATGGACAAGCATGTAGGATGGTTTTACCATACAGTAACAACAATAAGGCTATACGTACTATCATAAGTAATAATTGGAGGATTTTGACATCCGATGAGAAGTTGAGATATAGTAGGCATGCAACCTTGTTTTTCATATTGTAATAATAAATCATTAAAGAGATTATTATGTTATAAGGAAACTAAGACTAATAGTCAAGTTTCACAGAGACATGGTACCTTTCCATGCAGACATAGCAGTCATTGCCAATTTATGTGTAGTAAAAATAGTTTTATGCATCCTACCAGGAATTATACATATATATTTAAACATTATGCAGATTGTATGAGTAGGGATTTGATATATTTGGCATATTGTTTTAAATGTCCATGTTTCTATGTAGGGATGACATTAAGAGACAGGGTTAGGGAACATATCTATGCAATTAATAAGGAAGATAAAGGGAATGCCTTAGTCAGACACATTTTGGAGAATGATACCATGCATAAGTTTTTGTTTTTAGTGATTGAGTTAGCGCCCCATACCTATAGACTAGAATGTTTTAAAAATTATACAGAACAAAGGGAAATAAGGTGGATACTTAGGTTGCAGGCAGATAAGGGGTTTGGACTAAATGATAAGGTTGCATTAAAGCCTTTTCTGGTGGACAGACCCCTGAAGCATTGAGTGATGTGTGTGCACACATATATATGTATTTTTATGTGTATTTTTCATTTGTGAATTTTAAAAGTGTTTATAAATTAATGTATTTATTTGTGTATATATATATATATATATATATATATATATATATATATATATATATATATGTATATGTATACACATATGTAGCTTTTCTATGACTTGTGTGTGTTTGTGTATATATATGTTTATACATTTTTTATATATATATATTTATAGATTTCTATTATTTAAATAGTTATATATATATATATATATATATATATATATATATATATATATATATATATAGATAGATATGCTAGATAGTTTTTTTATATATGTATTTATGTGTTGTTCTGTTGAAATATTAATATATATATATATATATATTTGCCTGCACCTGATAGCTTGTATTTTGAGTTTTATAGTGACCTTCTATTAGTTATTGATATAAATGGTTCATTTTTATTTGTTTTCATATTTTGTTTCTTAAGAAACTCATCAGTGGTTAAAATAAGTTTAATTGATTGATGAATTTATTGTTTAATTGTTTGATTGCTTGTATATGTCTATAAATGTAGGTGATGTTATATTGTGTATTCAATGAAGTCTGAAGAAGCGTCCATTGTGGTGTGAAAGTGCTTACTACTGAATTAAATTTTATTTGTATTACATAGACCTGCTCTAGCTGTGGTGTTCTTTCCTTTTTGCTATTGGAATTGTGCTGATATATTGTGGAGAGCTCTACACACTTAAATGTAGTGTGCTGTTTCAGAAAAGAATATATCGAACAGGAGGGGTCCCAGGACTGAACCCTGGGGTACTCCGCTTGTCACTGGAGTTGGTTCTGGAGTCAGCAACTCTTACCATGTGGGTTCTGTCTATGAGCCAGTTGGCCACCCATCTTGTGACGTAAGGGTTTATGTTAAGGTTCTTGAGTTTATCAATGATTCCTGAATGAGGGATAGTGTCAAAGACTTTAGCGAGCTCCAGGTAGGCTGTGTGGACTACCTTGCCCTCATCTATGGCCTTTGTAACTGTTTCAAAGAAGTCTACCAGGTTTAGGAGATATGACCTACCTTTTACAAATCCAAATTGGGTAGCATCCCGAGTTTGGAGGTTACTTATATCATTGTTTATGAGATCCATGATTATATGCTCCATGCCCTTGCAGACCAGGTTTGTCAAGCTAATAGGTCTATAGTTCCCGGGGTCTGTGGTGGTTCCTCCTTTGTGGAGTGGGATAACCGTTGCTGTGCACCACTCTGTAGGCACATAGCCTGTGGTGAGGCTGTGGTTGAACATGGATTTTAGGTGGGGAGCTAGTTCATTTTGGAGTTCATGTAAGACACAGCCTGGGATGTTGTTTGGTCCCATGGATGCTGTGTTTTTTGTTTTAGAGAGTGCCATTTTTACCTGTGTGTTTGTGATTGCTGGGGCTCTACAACCATCTGGTATAGTTATAGGCTCTTTGGGGGTTGATGGGGGGAGTAAAGTTTGCACTGAACCTATTTGCCAATATGTTGGCAATATCAGTTGCTCAGTATATTTTGTGCCTTTCTGTTGTAGCTCAGTGCAGATTGGGGTGTTGCCATGGAGATTCGTGACATAGCTAAAGAATGCCTTGTGGTTGTCTTTGGAATCCATGGTAATTTTTCTTTCAAGATTAGCTTTGGAGAATTTTATGAGGGATCTTAGTTTCTTACTGAGGCTCGTCAGTGAGTTCCTCCATATTTGGGGTTTTACTCTTTTTTGCAGCAGTTTCTTCCTTCTGTTGTAGAGTTTGTTAATGGCAGGGGACCACCAGATCAGTTTCCTTTTGGTTTTGTTGGGGATAGCATGATCCATGCACTCATGCAGGTGCTTGTAGAGTGCATTTGTGTAGGCGTCAGCAGTCATGACTGTATTGACTGTGTTGTCCATCTGCAGGGGTATCACAAAGTTAGTCACCTCAGTTTTGAGAAGCGTGAGGTTTGCTTTGGAAACATTTTTTACGATGGTTTCCTTGTGTGGGGGTGGGGGGGTCGGGATGTGGCTATCTAGGGTGATTAGTTTATAGTCTGATCTAACCAGCGGGGAGTTAATCTAGGGCATTGAGCACCGGTCACCCATGTTGGTAATGACCAGGTCCAGAATAATGCTGTCCCTGGTGGGGGCATTGACAAGTTGATTCAGGGCGTTAAAGTTTATGAACTCCAGGAATCGTTGAGCCAGGGGGTTAGTACAAGAGTAGTTTTCCCAATTAATGTTTGGGTAGTTGAAATCTCCATTATTATGGTGTTTGGGTGAACTCTCATTTTTTCCAATGTCCCCAGGAACGAGGAGTGAGCGTCCTGGGTCATGGTGGGGGATCTATAACAAGCTACAATTTGGAATGCATTTTTGCCCTGGGTTAGTTGCACTTGGATGATTTCAGAGGCATCGTATTTTGCAACTAGCTTGGAGGTGTGGATGTCCTTGATGAATATGCCCCTGCCCTTTGTGTTTTGGTCCAGGTTTTGTGGCCGAAATGTGTGGTATGAGTTATAGCCTGGCAGTGCTGCGGTGCTCTCAGGAGCCTTGAACCAGGTCTCAGTCAATGCACAGATATCGATGTTCTCCATTTTAGGAGTGCCTCGAGTGAGTGCATTTTGAGGTTTAGACTCCTAGTGTTGAGTAACATTGCCCTCAGTTTTTTGTTTCCTGTAGGTCATTTGGTGGTGGGTTTGTTTTTGAGCCTTGCCTAAAAAGTCACTATAGGGGTGGCAAGAGCCTTAGCCAATATTTTGAATCCCAGGGGTGACAGGTGTAGGCCATCCCTGGCGAAGCATCGTGGCCTGTCAAGCATGTCATTCCAGGCAGAGAGATACTGGATCCCCTTTGAATGACACCAGAAGCTTAGCCAATTGTTGAAGTTGATCATCTTATCCTTGTACTTTGATATAATTTTTGGTGAAGGCAGGATGCTACTCAGGGCTAGGGTCATACTTGCCTGGGCTACAACATCAGAGAGCTCTTCCATGTCTCTTTTCATATAGTGCAGGGAGGTACGTCTCAGGTCATTTACACCAACATGGACTATGACAGAGTTATATTTGTACTTGCCTTGCTATGACCTGAGTGCATGCATTATGTGGTGGATTCTGGTACCTGACAAGCAGCTGACAATAACCTTCTCTTTGTCCAGCCTGGTGAGTGGGGCATTGGTGTGCCTGACTATAGTCACCTATCACAAGTGTGTTGGGTATGTTGTTTGCCTTATATGCTGTGTTTGTGTGGCACACCGAGTTTGTGGGCTATGTGTTGTTTGGGATGTGTTGGTGGGAGGAAGTTGCTTGTCTGTTTGGAGGTCTTTGCCTAGGCAGATTTAGATTTTTAATCAGAGCTGCCGTATATTTCTTGGTGTTTCTATGTGTGGGTTTTGGAGGTGTTGGTTTAGGTGGTCTATGTGTTGTGAGGGGCATGTTGTGAGTTGGTACCTTCTCTTGACTGTCTGTTCCAGTCTGCGTTGGAGAGAGCTTTGCCTCTAGATTGGCTGTATAAGTGCATCTCTCACAAGTGTTAGTGTTTGGTGGTAGGAGAAGAGGGTTGTCTGTGTACATGAGGCAGTTGTAACATTGCCTCAAGATGCCCAGGCTCATCGGGTAGGCAGGAGAGTACACCGGGAGCTGTCTCTTGGACATGCCTAAATAAGGAGGGAAGTATAAAGACTATTACCTTCTGGCAGGTGCGAGGGTTGAGTGCTTAGTGCTGCAGTAGATTTAGAACAAGTGCTGGGTTGAAAGGTGCAGATCTGAGTGCTTTAGGCTGAAAGACTGACAAGTTCTAAGGGAAAAACCGAAGAGCAAACTTTGTGGAGATGTGAATGCTTAACCTCAGCTAACTGGCACTGCGCGGTGTGCAAAACCACGCAAAAGCGGGTTTTTATAGCAGAAAGATAAAAAGGATAAAAATTAGCCCAAAATGGCCAATAAACTACAAATTCTGAGCTGAAAACCACTCCTCCAGGAACAGATAGGCTGCTCAAAGCTCCCCACTCTCACTGGTGAACAGATAAACTTCCTTCTATCCAAGTAAGGTAATGGGCCAACACAGAAACTGCAATACAGGTATACTTCTCTTTACCTCCCACTGATAAACAGTGGATGTATTGTGTAATGTGCTAATTTCTCTGTAACCAGCTACCTCATGAAAAAATATAGTTCCTTAAATTCAAAGGCTCCTGTATCTTATATAATGTACTCTAGATGGATTCATATAATTGTGTTTTCATGTAAACTCAATGTATTTTACAAAATGTCTTTTTTGTCTTTAAATGTACTTGTCTAATATGTGAAGCTTTTATCCTCAGGGCCTCCAGTTAGAACTTGCCGGTAAGCAGAGAAATCAAAAAAATAATAAATAAATACAAGGTAATTGTTTAATGCCTTTTCCATTTGCACACCACTTGGCAGCATACTTTGGCAAGATGTTTCATGGCTGAAGAAAAAAGTGAAAATTTAACTTTGGCTGCCTTCTTTAGCATAAACAAACCTGGCACTGATGCATGGCTGTCAGCACTCTGGGTGGTCAGTGAAGAAAATGCCCCTGCCATGTAGCTAGCTTTCCCTGTGGAAGAAGGTATGAGTACAGTGAGCTTAGAGAAAGAGGACAGCTGATGCAGGGTACAGACACAGTTTACAGATAGTTTTACAGAGGGGGTGTGAATATATATTGATATACATTTTGCTATATTACTTTGTTGTTGCTTGAAGTACAACTATCTCAGTATTGCTAACAATGTGTGAGATATTGTGTGCCCTTTTTTTTTTATTTGTCATTACCATAGTCCTTAGATTGAGTGCCAGACATGAAAGGTGTGATGGAACAAGGGAATTTGAGAAGGATGAATGTGCCAGTGTAATGTACTTATTCCTGTGTTCATTGCTAGATATACCCTTTGATTGTTTTAATTTTCCTTTTAATTGTTTTATATGTTACTGCATTTTTTTACATTGCCTTTTCCATTTGTGCTGTGCTTGGTAGTTTGCAAACACATTTCAGGCTGAAAAAAAAGTGAAATGGGCACCTCTTCCCCAAAACAATGCACCCCATACAAAGCTCTCCACTTAGCCCAAATGTCATCTTAACACACTTGATTTTGTCCAATTGGCTGTACAACATTATTCTGTTGTCACCCAATCCTGGTGTGGTGACTCTCCAAAGTCATGAAATTCTGTTTACATTTCTACATTTATTTTGTGAATAAGTGAATAGCTATGGTGCTCTTCCACCCCATCCTGCATATTACTGTATTATTTTCTCTGTTTCCTACTCTCTGCTTACCATCCCCATTTTCAATACTGTCCTATCAACTTTCTTTTCACATGTTTAATCTAGTCAGAAAATAGAATTGTACACAGCAAAAATGGGCAGAAATGGCCCTTTAAAAAGCCTTCGCTTTTTGTCCTCAGCATTTGCATGGAGCTTGGCATCATGCGCTACTGCTGACTGGCTGTGAAGTGCACGTCATGTCCTATGGTAAAAACTGGTGAGTTTTTTGCTATTACCAGCACAAGTCTGGTTACCTTCATGAAATTGTGCTTAAATCTACTGCAGTATAAAAATACAGAGCAAAGGCACTACTTCAGTTTCTTTAACAGTTCTTAGAAAGCTGGATGTAATATACTAGAAGTTCCTTTATAGTGTGTTGAGATAACTCCACTGTCTGCAGATTCATACTTTTGCATAGTGTCAAGGGTTTGATTACAGTTGTATGTCAAAATATTTTTTCCATTTCATTTTATATTTCTATCATGTTTAACTCCAAACATCTGCATTTATCTCCAGTTAAAACCATTCATTAACATAGCATTTGAGTAATGCAGCAAGAAAGCATTTCCCAAAACATTCCATTCTCAACATGGAGACTTAGTACACTACCTTTACCCTGCTTATATCTTAATCTTTTTCATAATCTCCTACCCCTTCTTGCACCCTATTGCAACACTTTATACGTACCTGTGTATATAACTGTGTGTGTGTGTGTGTGTGTATATATATATATATATATATATATATATATATATATATATATATATATATATCTATAGAGGTCTACTTTACTTGATAGAACTTTCAAATGTTCAAATTCCATATAGCCGAGACCGTATGATTGAACATTTAAAAGTTCAAACATGTAAAAAAAAAAAAAAAAAAAAAAACTACATGTTCCTAGCATGGGGCAAGCCCCCTGCAGCCCCCCATGTGGGGGCTGTGCCCCCCACCCACCCCCACTATTTAAATATATCAACTCCGAGATTGCAGTACATTGTGGAAAAGGGAAATATGCCTGTTCCATGCTGTATGGTTCGAACTTTTAAAAGTTTAATCATATGCTCTCGACCATATGAAAGTTGATCTTTTAAAAGTTTGACGATCTGAAGGGGACCCATATATATATATATATATATATATATATATATATATATATATATATCTGCATGCATGTGTGTTCATGACTCAGTAATAATGAGGACACAGCTAAGAGTAATGCACCCTAAAGTTGGTCCTAAATATCCTATAATCAAAACTCTTGGTATTTCTCTCTCCATCTCTCTCTCCACTAATTTTGCTTCAGTAAGTAGTTACTGTCCTTACAATGTGTATTTTTAAAGTGCATTCCTTTGTGTTGTTCTGAGATAATATTCAGACTATACACTGATTTTTTTTCATGCATTCAAGGGTTCTAATCTAGTCAAATTGTTATTGACTGTTTTTATAAGACTACTTATGTGTAGCTGTTGCCTACATATTGTTTTGTGCTTCTGTTATCCTGCTTCTGTTATAATCGACTTACTACCTGCCTTCCCCTCCCTTGTTTATGTTTCTACTCCCTTCTGTGTCATCAGTCTATCTCCACAGCATTTGTACAATACCTGGCAACTATAATTTAGAAGGAATGAAAGTGCACAGATTATGGCCAGATATTGTGAGTTTTTGTCTTCAACGGCATTACTCTGGCACTCTTTGCACTGCTGTTTATTGGATGTTCCAGTTGCATATATTGTTAGGAAGCATGTTGCCAGAGAATTCCCAGCTTCATGACAAATATATAAATCATGACATATAAGACCTTAAGATAACACATCTCTGCTCTGCACTGGATCATTTATTAGGATGTGGGCTATAATATACACCTCTGTCATGTTAAAATGGTCATTACTGCATTGAAGTCTGATGCCTACATTCTCCCTTGGCTCATTGTTTTGTGACTGTCCCTTCAAACCAGTAAAGTTTTAAGTTGTAAAGTAACATTTCCTTTCTGGTGAGTTGACATAGTTCACGTCTGTAAAATGTGTTTGGCATCCTCTCAAGGTGTGTATACAGAAATATGTATAAGTCATATTTATTAACCCTCTGTTTATCCTGCTTATGCCTGAGTCATGTTTCTACTTTTCAACCCCTGCTTTCTCCCTATTAGAAACACTTGATTGTACATACCATGACAGATTACTTATCAAGAAAAACATAACAGTAAAACACCAGAAATGTGTTAAAAAATGGCACTGAAAAAAATATAACATTCTTTGTCTGTCTCTATTCCTGTCCATGTCTGTGTGTTCCCACTTTTGCAGCTTCACGTTTTATTGTTTCATATTTATTATGTTACTGAATGTAATGCACACATTATGGGATTTTACACTTGTCATGAGCCACTGAAGACTAATACATAAATTTTCCTGTGCTTCTGTTGTCAGATTTGGACTTTGTGAAGGAGGGGGGTCTATGTGGTGTGGTTAGATAATACTCAAGTGTGTGGATTTGTTTTAAAATACTACCAAGGTTCCAGTACAGATGTATGCCAAAGGGTTCGGAATGGTTTGTATGTCCCCTTTGTGTATAAGCGTTGGCTGCACATTTTCGTAACACACCATTATCCTGCTGCCATGTTAATGTGCTTGCTCCACATTGGGAAAACTGTCTTGTACAAATCATGACTGAATAATTATGATGACTTGCTGAAAAGTAATGCAACACAAAGATGTGCAGAAATGGACCATTGGCAAATATCTTCCTATGTCTCTATCCCTGTGTCCCAATCTATCTTTCCTATTTTGTGCCCTCAGCTTCTGTATGACATGTGGCATTGTGCTCCAGTGGTGAGTGATAGTAAATGCCATTTCATGTTTTATGGCAAAAGTTGGAATTTTTAATTTCAGCTACAATAGCACAGTTTACAGCAAGCATATGTGCTTTTTACCTGATGCACTATAGAAATACAGACTGATAATGATATTGTTTGTGTAACCTATGTATTAGGCTGATAAATGTCATATGCACCTTACAGGATGTCACCTGTCTAAACAATGATGAACACAGATGGCTACATTTTCCCTTGCTTGAATCTGTTGTTAGTGTCCCTAAAAATGTGTCAGTTAAACTTAACAAATCTTGACTTCATATGTGTTGAGCTGAGATAATCCTCTTGGCTGTATAATTTTATACTGACAAGGGTTCAAATCCATGCATAAGTCATACATTTTGGAATGCTTTCACATCTTAATATTATGTGTGTAAATGTCCTGCATATGTTGTCAAACAACAGTGTCTTCCTTAGGTCCTCATCATATTTCTGTTCTCCTGTGTTGTCTTCATCCATATTGGAAACACTTTTTGTACACAGCAATACATCTGAAGTGTTCAGTGTTTTAAAGACTGTACACATTTATGCATCGTAAGGATTGTTGTTGTCATCCCTACCCTTGAGAATACCTTAAAAATCATAGACAACTAGAGAAATTAGGAAATGCTATAGATTTGATTTGGCAACTTTATATAGGTCAGAAAATGCATGATAACACACCCCAACACAAACATGTCCAGAAATGAACTATAGCCTAATCTCTTAGTAAGTCTGTATATCTAAAAACAAAACAAGGTGGAACGCTGCTATGTTAAAAACTTTAATCCAAAATAGGAATGCAATAAAACAAGATGAGCGCTTTCGGGATATACCCTTCATCAGATGTAGTGGAAACTTTAGACAAACATTTTAAATATAATGACAGCCAATCAAATTCAATAGAAAGCCCGCCTATTTTGTAGGACGGGTTTAATAGGTACAACTTCATTTAAACCTGGCTTCCTATTTGCCATTAAGTCAACAATCCATCTGGTTTCTACCAGTTCTGTTTTTAACTTAATATCACCCCCCCCTATTGTTCAATCTAACATTGACAATGGCCCGGAATTTAAAAGTGTGTGTAGGAAATTCTTTTACATGCCTACATAAAGCATTTCTTTCATCACCATTCCTAATACTGGGCAGGTGTTGCAAAATCCTCACTTTTAACATATTATTAGTCTTCCCAACATAGAAACAAGGGCAGAGACAGCATTCGGCTAAATAGACTATATCAGTAGTACGACAGGTAGCCTTACCCTTAAAAGAGAAAATTCTGTTTGTAACTGGATGTTTAAATTGTATGTATTAATATTAGGGCATGCTTTGCATAGTCCACAAGGTGTTGTCCCTGTACTGTGTAACGCCTGATGCTTGTACAAGTTATCAGATTTTTCCATACATAGGAGATCCTTTAAGTTTTTGTTCCTCCTATATTTAAAAGTAGGAGAAGGGCCCACAATATCTTTCAGACTGCAGTCACTAGTGAGAATATTCCAATTTTTTCGCACTATATCACAAGCATCTCTTATGTTGCTGCAGTAAGTGAACATCAGTTGCGGCCCCTTATGTCGATTGTACTTATCTGAATTACTTTCTACATTCTTAACTCGCTTTATCCATGGTTTATATGTGTTATGTCTTAAGCTTTTATTTTTATCTATAACCTTATTCACCATTTCAGAATTATAACCCCTGTCTTTAAGACAGTCTTTAAGGTTATCTATTTCTTCTGCAAAGGACGAATCATCCATACAAATCCTTGAAGCCCTGCTGACCTGCCCTTGTACAATGTTGGGATGTGTATACCTCGGGTGCATACTATCAAACGATAGAAGGGTGTTCTTCCAACACTCTTTTTTATAAAGTTTGGAATTAAAACCTACCTCATCTTGTCCTAATCTAACATCTAAAAAGTCTATGGAGTCATATGAGTACTTGATCGTGAACCTAAAAAATGTAGTGGTTGAATGTAAAAAATCCACAAATTCTCCTAACTTTGATTCAGACCCATCCCATAAAAGAAAAACGTTATCTACAAATCGTAGATAAAGTTTTATGTGATTTTTCCAAACTTCATTATTTAGAACAAATGTATTCTCCCAATGTGAGAGTACCAAGTTAGCATAGGTATTTGCGCAGGGGGTGCCCATGGCTACCCCCTGCGCTTGTCTATACAATGAATTAGCTCCCATAAAGACATTATTCTCTAAAACCAGAGTTAACAGGGTCTTGACTAGAGCGATCTTCTCTTTACAAACTCCAAGTTTTTCCAAAAGTTCACCGATAGAGTAAATGCCATAATCATTGTTGATCACCGTGAATAGATTTTGTACATCCATTGTGACCATTAATAATTTAGCAGAATCCAATTTATTATTCATTTCTCCCAAGGACACTAAAAAATGTCCCGTGTCTTTTAAAATGTTATCCATTAAATTCAGATAAGGTTTAAGGGTAAATTCAATCCAGATGGAGATATTCTCAGTGACCCAACCCCTCCCAGAAACTATTGGTCGCAGGGGTGGGTCAATGAGAGATTTGTGAATTTTAGGAAGTGCTTTGAAAACAGGGATAACAGGCTTTTCTACCAAGAGAAAATTATATGTCTCTTCAGATATGAGCATATCATTCAACAATTTTTGTGGACAGAAGTGTACTCTATCAGTAACCTGTTTTACACCTAACGGATTAATCTGAATATAGGTGTTACTATCCTGTAACAAGTCACTTAACTTTTCATTATATTTATAGGTGTCCAATAACACCACTGCCCCTCCTTTATCCGCCTTTTTTATAATAATATTTTTATTTTCACTTAGTCCTTTTAGGGCTGCCCTCTGCCTAAAGGTCAAATTGTAAAATTTACTAAATTCACCTTTTTCAAAATATTGAACAAGATCTTGCTCACAGGCATTAATAAATAAATGCAAAGCTGGTGTCAGGGGAGGCACATATCCACTAGGTTTTTTAGGAGTGAGAACACCCATATCATTATTACCAAACAGCAATTTTAAAGCAACATTTCTACAAAAAAGCATGACATCCATTAACATATCATTATATGTTCCACATTTACCTGGAACAAAAGTTAGCCCTTTGTTAAGGACGGCAAGCTCATCTTCATTCAGAGTATAGGAAGATAAATTAAAAACAATACTATCAGAATTACCAATAGTCAATGCAAAGTCCTCCTCCTTTTGTCTGCCCCTCTGTCCTCGCTCAGGGACCTCTTCCAGGAACCTTTCTTTTTTACAGGTGCTGGTAGGAAGTCCAGAAAATTCTGTCTTTCCATACGGTTTTTGGTCGTGCACCTAAGCCACTCTCATTATGGCCTTGCTGACCTCCTGTATCACTTATAGAAATACCATTAGCTTTGGCAGAATCAGGAACCTCAGTACTGTTTGCTTTTGAAACAGAAACTGTTAACGCAGAGCAGCTATCAACCGCCGTTTTTTTGCCACCAACAGGATCAACGATAGTAGTTTCACCTTCCATGTGTTCAGGGCAACTTACTGTTAATCCAGCCGTATTCGTTCCTAATACACTCTCCTCGACGAGCGAAGTCTCTTGCTCTTGATCGGGCGTATGAAACGAATTGCTGCTCGTATCATGCGTCACAGCATTTACGCTCCCCTTCCTGTTCTTTCCTCCTGGTAACCGATCTATAACCTCGGCGTTAGTGCTGCCCCTCTGGTTCCTCCCTTCTGAAGAGAAACCAGCCCATCTCTTACCAATGGGGCCAGAAGACTTAGAAACATTTGTTTTCGGCCAAACGAAGATGTTTCCGTTGGAAAAATCTTCAAAATCTCTGTGTAGTTTATTAAGTTTCTGTTTTTTTATTTTTTCATCATTTTCAGCCAATGACATATACAGTGCATCTAAACGTTCGATGCTCCGTGCATCAGTGAACTCTGACTCTAATTTATTTTGCAGAACTGTCACATCTTTTTTTAGAGTCTCTAATTCAGGAGTAAAGAACTCATTAAGGAGTTCCATATATTTAAAACTCGTACTGATGTTCAATGACGTTTTTCTTTTATGGGATGGGTCTGAATCAAAGTTAGGAGAAGTTGTGGATTTTTTACATTCAACCACTACATTTTTTAGGTTCACGATCAAGTACTCATATGACTCCATAGACTTTTTAGATGTTAGAGTAGGACAAGATGAGGTAGGTTTTAATTCCAAACTTTATAAAAAAGAGTGTTGGAAGAACACCCTTCTATCGTTTGATAGTATGCACCCGAGGTATACACATCCCAACATTGTACAAGGGCAGGTCAGCAGGGCTTCAAGGATTTGTATGGATGATTCGTCCTTTGCAGAAGAAATAGATAACCTTAAAGACTGTCTTAAAGACAGGGGTTATAATTCTGAAATGGTGAATAAGGTTATAGATAAAAATAAAAGCTTAAGACATAACACATATAAACCATGGATAAAGCGAGTTAAGAATGTAGAAAGTAATTCAGATAAGTACAATCGACATAAGGGGCCGCAACTGATGTTCACTTACTGCAGCAACATAAGAGATGCTTGTGATATAGTGCGAAAAAATTGGAATATTCTCACTAGTGACTGCAGTCTGAAAGATATTGTGGGCCCTTCTCCTACTTTTAAATATAGGAGGAACAAAAACTTAAAGGATCTCCTATGTATGGAAAAATCTGATAACTTGTACAAGCATCAGGCGTTACACAGTACAGGGACAACACCTTGTGGACTATGCAAAGCATGCCCTAATATTAATAAGGACATACAATTTAAACATCCAGTTACAAACAGAATTTTCTCTTTTAAGGGTAAGGCTACCTGTCGTACTACTGATATAGTCTATTTAGCCGAATGCTGTCTCTGCCCTTGTTTCTATGTTGGGAAGACTAATAATATGTTAAAAGTGAGGATTTTGCAACACCTGTCCAGTATTAGGAATGGTGATGAAAGAAATGCTTTATGTAGGCATGTAAAAGAATTTCCTACACACACTTTTAAATTCCGGGCCATTGTCAATGTTAGATTGAACAGTAGGGGGGTGATATTAAGTTAAAAACAGAACTGGTAGAAACCAGATGGATTGTTGACTTAATGGCAAATAGGAAGCCAGGTTTAAATGAAGTTGTACCTATTAAACCCGTCCTACAAAATAGGCGGGCTTTCTATTGAATTTGATTGGCTGTCATTATATTTAAAATGTTTGTCTAAAGTTTCCACTACATCTGATGAAGGGTATATCCCGAAAGCGCTCATCTTGTTTTATTGCATTCCTATTTTGGATTAAAGTTTTTAACATAGCAGCGTTCCACCTTGTTTTGTTTTTGGATTATTAGCTTGTTGCTTTGGTGGACCTTAGCACAGCACTAGATATTTTTCTTTGAAAGTCTGTATATCTGTATGTATATCCCTCTCTCCAAATGTCTTCCTCTTCCAACCTCTTCTGTGACATTTTAAACTCCTTGATTCAATACTATTTCCATGAACCATGTTTCCAACAGCAATAACATGCATGGCCACACATGCATTTCATAATACTATTGTATTAGTCATGACTGCAACTGTCATGACATACATAGGTACATAGATTAGTAATAGGCTAACTGCCCTTGTGGGCCATTTTAAGCCTAGCCAATTAAGCTATGTGATAATCAAATCCTGCACCTTATGTCAGTAAGGCAAATATCTGTGTAAATCATGACACATGAAACATGACCATAACACATATCTGTTCTGTATTCCATCAGATTCAGACAAGGTTGTATGTGTATACTGCTCCTTTGCATGAAGGTCAGCAGACAGCACCATAGACTACTGCTAATTCCCATTCTAAATTCAACACCTTAAGAAATGATTATGCATGTGCTAATGATTTGCCATTTGTCACACAAATGAGCTTGGCAGTGGTGTGTTTCTGGGTGAGAGTTAAAAAAAATTACAAGGAATTAAGACAGTAGCTTGTACAACTTCTGTATGTATTAATGGAATTTTGAAACAAACATATCTGCAATTAACATTGATGTTGACTCAGTTTAATTTCTTAATGTATGTCTGTACTGCTACAGTTGCACTTCCAATTTTATTACAGTGCATGTAACCTTTTCACACATAATCCATCACTGTTATTCAGAAGAGCACTTTCATATTTATGAAGTGTCTGTTTGTATTGCCAATGTGCAGTGTGCAAGCATGGTTGGTACAGTGCTGCAGTGGTTAGTGTTATTGTTTGACAGCAAGAGGTTCACTGGTTTGATTTTCAGCTGGGGTGGCATTTGTGCAGAGTCTGCATGTCCTCTTTACATTTGTGTGGATTTCTTCCCACATTCCAAAGACATGCATCTGGAGGGTTTCTCCCTGTGTCTCTGCTGAAAATGGGCTCTGTCCCAGTCTGGCTTTCTTGGTAAATAAATAAATAAATGAGCAAAGACAACTGACAGTGACATAATAAGTGGCTACTATTTGTGTGCAAGCATCCCAGTGTGGACTGCTATGAATGTTTGCTTGACAATCTACTGTTTTACAATTGAGATTGTCATTTATTCCCCATAATGTGAAATAGGTATATGTCCCTCACACTAAAGCAATTTACATGAATGCTTGTATATAAATGTTGTCAGAGAAGTATGCAATGGGTCAGTGTGTCCAGACACATGCATTTGTCATAAAACCTGACATGCATAGCAGCTGACCTTCAAAACCACGATGCTGTCATACTCACACATATGCATTTTCACATCTTAAAAGTCAGACTTCTCCTGTGGTGCTTGTGATTCATACTGTGTTCTGTAGATTGTGAAACTAGTTAGGGAAGTAATTTATATCTGACAGTGCTGAATGTGTGTTTGTGTGTGTGTGTGTGTGTGTGTGTGTGTGTGTGTGTGTGTGTGTGAGAGGGGGTTCAAAAGTCATGTACATACAGCTTAATCAACAGAAGTGTCACATCTACTTCAACTCAGGAGGAACATTTAAACCAGGAGAGGACTCCTCCATCTACTTATCCTACTTTTACTACAAACATTTTCTCTGCAACACACTGATGAGGTCATTCTTTCATAAGTGTACTCTCTCACTATAAAAGTTAGACTGTATCCTGTGATGCTTGCGGACAATACAGTGCTCTCTGGATTGTGCAACTAGATAGATAGGTGATTCATATCTCATAGTGGTAAACTTGTGTGTGTGGCTTAAATGTCAGGTATGTATTGCTTCCTCAAAAGACATTCTGTATCTACCCCTACTCAGGGGAAAAAGTTAAACTGGGAGAGGACTTTCCCATCCACTTGTCCACTTATTCCAATGTTTCTTGTTGTGCTTGTGGTTAATACTGTTTTCTGTATATTGCATAACTTCATAAGTAGAGAGTTCAAATCCAACCTTGCTTAAATAGTGTGACTGTGTGTACTCTCATGAACAACAGGCTCTGTGACAACACCCCTAAGGTAAACTTCCACTAAAGAGGCATATTTTCACTGGCAGAGGGCTACCGTATACATTTCTATTACCCCAAGGCAATACCTAGTTTTGGAAACACAATGAATATATCATGCTTTCAAAAATAAACTACATCCCAGTTGTAGTATTACTTATCCCGTGACACTGGCTGTTGATACTGTGCTCTCTAGATTGTGTATGACTAAATAGGTAGATGGTGTGACACCCATGCACTGGCCCAGTAATCAAGGAGCCTCAATCTTCACCACTAACACCAATGAGAGGCATCCACATTGAGAAGGATAATAAATACGCACACAGTAAAGTACAATTTCCCTTAAGAGCGCACAGAGATCACAGTCAGTCTGGTGCTGGTTTCTTCCTTTCTCTCCAGATCCCCAGTGAGATTCCCTACTGGCACAGCTATAGGGTATAGGTCTCAGCCTAGTGGTCAAGATAAAACCTCCAGCACCCTCTCTGGCCAACCAGTGCTTCATGTTCCTGCCCAAGTAACTGACACACACTCACTTTGAGATATGAGTTATATACAAACACACACACACACTCCTGGGGAAGGCTGGCACAGGTTTTCCAGCTATGCCCCCTTTTCTGTCAGGCTATAAGGTAGAAATCACTGCCATCAACCACTAATATCAGCTACTAATAAGGCCCTTACTAAAGGGTGTCCAATTATTACTGTGCAATATTATTATCCAAATAGTAAGTGTGACCCAGGGCTAAAGCTATTGGAGTGGCTTGGACAGTATCACTATATACATGCAATGTACTCTAGAGCTTAAATTATCTCTACACAAAACAGCTACAGTCAAACGGTTCAAAAATATTTAATAATAAATAATAAAAACACAAGACAATACTTCTTAATACACAGTGTTAGTCAAGAGTTCAGAGATCAGGGGGGCGTGGCCAAGGATGAACACAGGATAGCAGCAGATTTCTTCAGCTCCACCAATTTCATTACATTGACAGGAATTAATTACTTAAAAAAATAATTTTTGAAGTAATTTTCTTTCTAAATATGTTTGTTTTATATAGTTCTTGAACTATATC